>NW_007247111.1:55851-75539 GCF_000164805.1 Carlito syrichta
TGCCTGGGCAACTTGGCGAGACCGCGTCTCTACAATAAATAAAAAAAAATTAGCCGGGTGTGGTAGTGTGCGCCTGTAGTTCCAGCTACTTGGAAGGCTGAGGCGGAAGGATTGCCAGAGCCCAGCAGGTCGAGGCTGCAGTGACCAGGAGCCACTACACTCCAGTCTGGGCGACAGAGTGAGACCTCAACTCAAACAATAAAAAATAAAAAGAATTATCTTTTTTTCAGACATTACTTTGATGAACCGAAGTTGGCGCCATGGGTTACGTTGTCAGTACAAGGCTTTGCAGACAGCCCTGTTTCATGGAGAGAAAATGAACATAGTTTTCGAAAAGGAGGAGAACATTTATACAACTTCGTGATTTTTAATAATCAGGACTATTGGCTTCAGATGGCTGTTGGAGCAAATGATGACTGTCCACCATAAAAAAGACTAAAATTTAAAATCCTATTTATTGATGTTTGTGCTGGTGTTCAGGTTTCTTACTGATAAAAGGGCTGTGTGTCCACTCAGGCTTGTGTGATGATAACATTTCTCAGGTCAGCATCCGCTAGCATTCTACTCTGGATTTGGGGCCCGTCTGTGATGGCAGCTGGGCCTGTAGTTCAGTGAATAGCTCAGTTGATTTCTCTCCATCAGTATAAGCACAGGATTGTGAGTTACTACATGGCAGAGTGGACCAGGATGGCCAGGGACCAGGAGTTGCTGAACCATTGGGTGAGGTGTGTACTGTTATTCATTACAGCTTTTCAGGTAATAAAAAGGAAGCCTTATATCATCTTTACCCGGGCCAGTCCCTGTTGTAAGTGCTGTTCATATAGTGCTACATTAAATTATCACACCAATCCTATGAGGAAATTGAGGCACAGGATGTAAATAAGCTACCAAGGTCACTCTGCTGGTAGATCTGAGACTTGATTTCAGGCCAGCCTGACTTCCAAGTATATATATCATCTCACTCTGTGGCCTCTGGATGGCAAGATCTGTGGATACTGTAAATTGTTACCAAATAAGTTGAAATAATTTTATTCCCAGCAGCAAGGCTAATAGGACCTGCTGAAAACAACTAAAACTTCTGAGATACATACAAAGAACTTTTTTTTTTAGTTGGGGCCTCATCCTGTCACCCAGGTGGAGTGCAGTGGCATGATCATGGCTCACCTCAGCCTCAACCTCCTGGGCTCAGGCAACCCTTCAGCCTCAATTTCCCGCGTGGCTGGGACTACAGGCACACACCACTATGCTTGGCTAAGTTTTTAAAATTTTTGTGGCGATGACATCTCGCTATGTTGCCTAAGTTGATCTAGAACTCCCAGGCTCGAGTGATCCTCTTGTGTCTGCCTCCCAAAGTGCTGGGATTACAGGTGTGAGCCACTGCACCCAGCCTGAAGAACCATTTCTTAAAATGTAAAAACAGGGTGCAAAAGAATTAAGAGTTCTCTAAGGCAAAAAGCAAAATTTTTAAAAATGGAAGCAGAATCCCAAAGAAGTAGAGTGTTGATGACACTTTTCACCCTTTGTATATTTGCCAAATGTCAGTTGAGGTTTTTTGTTTTGTTTTGTTTTAACAGCCTGGGGTGGGGAAAGGGTGGCAGAACAGCAAACAAAGCTTAGGGCCTCTTAAGGTAGAAGAACTAAACAGGAGATCTCATAGAGTCAATAGTGTTAGGGTGAACTATGGATAAACCTGCCTTCTCCACCCATCCCCCCAGGCCCCTATGACCTCTGGAACAGCAAGAAGGGAAACATCTCCCTAGAAAGTATATGTATACCCACAGGCAGTTCTTACAGTGGTTTATTCGAACCACCTGGATAGTCTTAAGTCTCAAGCTGGAAATTTAAAGTGGTAACAGATTTTTAGTGCCTTATAGGTAACTGGCAGAAACAAAACAGATTGTCTTTGGAGGAACACAGTTTCAAGGAATATAAATTCATAGTAAAAAAAATCACTTGGTGAGACCACGTTTCTGCAGTAACTCAAAAATTAGCCAGGTGTGGTAGTGCGCACCTGGAGTTCTGGCTACTTGGAAGGCTGAGGTGGAAGGATCACTGGAGCCCAGCAGATTGACACGGTGGCCATGAGCATGCCACTGCACTCCAGCCTGGGTGACAGAGTGAGACTTCAACTTAAAAAAAAAAAATCACAGCCGGGCTCGGTGGCTTAGTCTGTAATCCCGCGCCTTTGGGAGGCTGAGGTGAGTGGATTGCCTGAACCCACGGGTTCGAGACCTGCCTGGGCAGCGAGACCTCATCTCTACAATAAATCAAATCAGCCGGGCATGGTAGCGCATACCTGTAATTCTGGCTACTCGGAAGGCTGAGGCGGAAGGATCGCCAGAGCCCAGCAGGTGTGGTGGCCACTGCACTCCAGTCTGGGCGACAGAGTGAGACTTCAACTCAAAAAAAAAAAAAAAAAATCACAAACACATAAAAGTAAGCATGAGCCAGCAGGAACAATGGGCAGAAGCAAGCAGGCCTAGAATGACTTAAGCTATTAGATATTATCAAAGGCATAAAGTATGGTTTATACTTCTAGAAATATGGGACATTAAATGGTATGTGCATACAAATAACCAAGCAGATTGGGGAAAGTGCCACGTAAAACTCCAGGCAAAATATCATAGTTAAGATGGAAAGTTCATTTGAATGGCTCAACAGCAGACTAGACACCACTGAAAACAGAATAGTAGCTATGAAAAAATGACATTTTCAAGCTTGCAGAAGACTGTCATCCACAGGCCTGCACTACAAGAAAAGTTAAAGAATGCCCTTCAGCAGAAGGAAAATGCCCACATAAGGAATAAAGAGTGCTGGAAAATAGTAACAATGTGGGTGAATACGTGATATATTCTTATTCAAACCTCTTTAAAAGGTAGTTGTTTAAACAAAAATGAAGTTCTGTGGGATTTATAGTGTATGTAAAAGTAGAATGGATGACCATAATAGCTTTTGATGTTCTTACACTGTCACTTGAAGGTAGATTGTGATGAAGTGAAGATGTGTACTGTACACTCTAAGGCAGCAACTATAATGACATACCTATCTAACAAAATATATAGCTATTTAATAAAAGATAAAATGGAATTATAAAAATGCATGATTAATCTAAAAAAGAAAAAGTTAAAAGGGAATAAAGACCAGATAAGATGATGACTAGAAAGCAAGATGAGAGACTCTCACTCTAACCATATCTACTGTCATATTAAATGTAAATAGTATAAATATCCCACTTAAGGCTGGACTCGGTGGCTCAGCCTGTAATCCCAGCACTTTGGGAGGCCAAGGCAAGTGGATTTCCTGAGTCTATGGGTTCGAGACCCGCCTGGGCAACTTGGTGAGACCTCGTCTCTACAATAAATAAAAAATTAGCTGGGCGTAGTAGTGCACACCTGTAGTTCTGGCTACTTGGAAGGCTGAGGAGCCTGGCAGGTCGAAGCTACGATGGCCAGGAGCGTGCCATTGCACTCCAGCCTGGGCGCCAGTGTGAGATTCCAAATTAAAAAAAAAAAAATCCCAATTAAAATGCAGAGACTTTCAAGTTGTATTGAAAAAAGAAGACTCCACTATAGTCTGCCTATAAGAAATGTACTTTAAATATAAAGACCCAAGTCGGGCTCGGTGGCTCAGCCTGTAATCCCACGCTTTGGGAGGCTGAGGTGAGTCAATTGCCTGAGCCCGCGGGTTCGACACCCACCTGGAAAACTTGGCGAGACCTCATCTCTACAATAAATCAAAAATTAACTGGACGTGGTAATGTGTGCCTGTAGTTCCAGCTACTTGGCAGGCTGAGGCGGAAGGATCACCAGAGCCCAGCTGGTCGAGGCTATGGTGTTCCATGGGTGTGCCACTGCGCTTGAGCATGGGTGACAAATTGAGACTCCAACTCAAAAATAAAACAAAAACCAGAAAGAACCTTGAAAATTCATCAAATATTTGGAAACTAAACTCAATTCTCGAGACCCACCTGGGCAACTTGGCGAGACCTCACCTCTACAGTAAACCAAAAAAATCAGCCGGACGTGGTAGCGCACGCCTGTAGTTCCAACTACTCGGAAGGCTGAGGCAGAAGGATCGCCGGAGCCCAGCAGGTTGAGGCTGCGGTGGCTGGGAGCAGCCACTGCACTCCAGTCTGGGCGACAGAGTGAGACTTCAACTCAAAAAAATAAAAAAATAAGAACTGAGAGGTGATATCAAGAAAGATCCTATAGATATAAAGGGAATATTAGGACCATTTATATAGCAATAAGTTAAACAAACGAAATGGACAAATCCCTTGAAAGGCCACAAATTAGGGTTAGGGTTAGCCCTTTATCTATTGAAGAAATTGAAACTGTAGTTTTTAAAAATACCTATAAAGAAAATCTAGACTCCAGACTGGCACAGTGGCTCATGCCTATAAGCCTAGCACTTTGAGAGACCAAGGAAGGAGGATCTCTTGAGCCCAGGAGTTGGAGACCAGCCTAGGCAACATAGTGAGACCTTGTCTCTACAAAAAAATTTAAAAATTAGCCAGGTGTGGTGGTGTGAGCCAGTAATTCCAGCTACTTGAGAAGCTGAGGTGGCAGGATTGCCTGAGCCCAGGAGGCTGAGGCTGCAGTGAGCCATGGTTGTGCCATTATGTGAAAATGTGAGACCCCAACTCAAAAAATAAAAAATAAACCTAGGCCCGGATGCCTTCAGTGGTGAATTTTGCCAAACATTTACAGAAGAAATACTAATCCATTACAAATCTTCCAAAAAAATAGAAGAAGAAATAGTTTCCAATTCTACAAGGCCAGAATTACTTTAGTACCCAAACTATACTGGTACCCTGACTAGACAAACATTACAAGAAAACAAAACTACAGAACAATATTCTTCATGGACATAGGGTAAAAATCCTAAACAAAAGTTTGTCAAATTAAATTCTACAATATAAGAAAGAGATAATACGTCATGATTAAGTATGATTTCCCCAAGTAATGCAGGGTTGATCTAACATTCAAAAATCAATCAATATAATTCACCATATAAACAAACTCAAATACGATTCTTAGGTTTTACGGAAGGAAAAAAAAACTAAAAAATTAAATTAATCATGTAATCATCTCAATACAGAAAAAGCATTTGACAAAATTCAGCATCTATTTTTGATAATCAGGCAAACTAGGAATAAAGGGAATTTTCTCAATCTAATTAATAAAGAACATCTACAAAAAGCCCACAGCTAACATCATACTTAGTTATGAAAGACTGAATATTCCCCCTCCCCCAACGTTAGAAACAGATCTGGGATGTCTGCTCTTATCATTTCTGTTTAACATAGTACTGAAGGTTCTAGACTGCAATCAGGGAAGAAACAGAAATAAAGGGCATCCAGATTGGTAAGAAAGAAAACTGTCTTTATTCACAGATGGCACGATTATCTATGTAGAAAACTCAATGGACTGTACAAACTAGCTTCTAGAACTGATAAGTGAGTTTATCAAGATTACAGGATACAAAGTATACAAAAATCAGTTGTATCTTTTTGTGCTAGCAATGAAAAATAGTACAATTCCTATTTCAATAAATACAAAATCTACAACATTTGCAATGGTGCAAACAAGTCTACATTTCCAATAGTAAAATGTCTGACAAAAAATGAGAAAGACCTGTACACTGAAAGCTACAAAATAATGCTATGATAAAGAAAACCTAAATAGGGAGCTATAACTTGTTCCTGGGTCAGAAGACTCAATGTTATTAAGATGTCATACTGCCGAAATATGGAATCATCCTGATGGAATCACTAGACCAGCAGGGAG
Organism: Carlito syrichta; assembly: GCF_000164805.1. Classification (NCBI taxonomy): domain Eukaryota; kingdom Metazoa; phylum Chordata; class Mammalia; order Primates; family Tarsiidae; genus Carlito; species Carlito syrichta. The sequence continues at coordinate 61,641 of NW_007247111.1, forward strand.
TCAGGGAGGGGCTTGTTGTTTTAGGGTGTTTCTCAATGTAAATTTAATGTAATCTCAATCAAAATTCCAGCAGCCTATTGTGTGTATGTATGTGTGTGTATAAATAAAATATTACCTGATTTTTCAGGAGTTATACTAAAGCTGCAGTAATCTAGATAGTGTGGTGTTGACATGAAGAATATGATCAATAGATCAATGATAAAATGGTTGTATCCAGAATGTAAAGTACATTAAAAACTCAATAATAAGAAAACAATCCAATTAGAACATGAAGAAAAGCTGTCTACAACTTTTTTCCAGGGTATATATAGATAGCAAATAAAATAATGAAAAGATGATCAACATCAATAATCATTAGAAAAAAGCAAATTAAAATCACAGCATCATTAACACCTATTAGAAAAGTTCAAATAAAAATTAGTGATAACATCAAATTCCAATGAGGATGCTGAGAAACTGGATCTCTCATACAATGCTGCTGGTAATGTATAATTTCACAGCCGTTTTGGAAAATATTAACCAGTTTACTTACAAAGCTAAACATGCAATTACTATGTGATCCAGTAACTTCATTCTTGGGCATTTATGCTGGGGAAATAAGCTTATGTTCACAGAAAAACCTTTACACAAACATTCATAGCAGCTTTATAATAGCCAAAACCCAGAAATAACCCCTTCTCTGTTGCAAAACTTGTCTCAGTGATTGGCATATTGCTCAGCAGGCAGAACAGATCTGATTTAGTAACAATGCTCCAGACTCTCCTGGCCCGTCCCCTGCCTCAGTCCTATAGTCAACCATATCTCTCCAGAGCCTAGGTTTCTTTCCTTAGAGAATGGCATTAGACACCAACATCTGGGTGCTAAGTGTGCTCATAGGAACTGAGGTCAGTCAGGTGTTTTTAACACACGGTTGTCAGGCCATTCTCCTAGATAAACTCTCTGCTACAAGCAAGCTGTTCTTGCACTTCCTGATATTCAACTTGTCTTTCCCATCTGCCTTCCTCACCTCCAACTCCAGACCATCCAATCCCTAGTGGGTTGTCATTTCCCTGTATAATTCTCCAGCCAGAAGTGACCTTTCTTGTCTCTGACCCCCAGAGCACTCTACACACCACTGACACAGAGTACTCATTTGGGTTTAAGTTTGCCTCTATGCTCTTCCTTGGCTCTGAGTCAGAAGGTGAGGGCAGGTCTGTGTCTCTAGCCACTGACTCTCCTGAAATTTCTAGCTCAGTGACACATGCATACAGGGCTTTTTGGAATCAACAATATGTCACCACCCTTGGGGAGTCCTGTCACAGAAGACTGGAAAAGCTTCCAGCTGCTCTGTTCTTTCTCCCTTATCCTGATGGAATCACTAGACCAGCAGGGAGTCAGGGAGGGGCTTGTTGTTTTAGGGTGTTTCTCTTATAATCCATAAGAATGCACAGCAACCAGAATTAGAGACAATCATTCTTGGTGATCTATCTCAGAAACAAAGATCTGAATACCACATGTTTTCACTCATAAGTGGGACCTAAACATTACTTACAATAGCATAAGAAAGGGATCACCAGTCGTGGGATACTGCTAGGGAAGGGAGGACATGGGGGACACGCAACAACATAAAGCGTACCTGATCCTAAACCAGGGAAAGTGAGGGCCAGTTGAAGGCCCAAACTTTACCTGCACATAGATTCCTTATGTACATAATCCTGACTTGTACCCCATCTCTTTAAAATAAAGTATTTTTAAAAGCGTACAGCAACTGAGAGGAAGTGATAGAATAAGGAACTTAATTTAGGACCTCAGTTGAAGTTGGAAATAAGATTTATTGCTGTTCATTCTCTCGAATAAGCCTGTGCTGACTCATTTTTTCAGACTGTCTATACCTGCCAGTTAATATCATGTTACACTATTTTCCATTTCAAATTATACAAGAGTCTGATCTAAAGGAGGGGTTTTAAAAGATTGAGTTAAGGAATTAATATAAACAGGAAAATAAACTGGCAGAACTTCAAGGAACAAATGTCAAGAGGTTTCTGAGAGGAAAAACCCTACAAATTACCAAGGCAGTTTTCTTAGATTTGGAGCAGGGGAAAAGTAATACAGCAATTGACCAAAAAAGCTACACCAGAAGCCCCCCTTTTTAAGGAGTTAAGGCTATGTTCAAATGTGCTTCCCAGTGTAACCTATCAGGCCTTGGGGAGCAGAATGTCCACTATAAGCATATTCTTCAGAATCCAGGTTATGGAAAACAGTTTCTCCTCTGGGTTCAAAGTTACTCAATATTCACCTTAATTAAGAGGTCAAATGAAACTACATAGTAGGTAGCCAGTGTTACCCACCTATCTCTGAGGAGATGACCAGAGGCCAAAGAGGATTATCTTCATCTCTTATAATTGGATAAATAATGGTGTTGTTTTTCTGTTGCCCAAGGTTGGAATTTTCTCCCTGTGCCAGGTATGATGCCTCTAAATCTAGGTGGCATTGTCACCACACAGCTCCCTCATGAGTTACTTTGGTCTGTTGTAACATTTACTGAGCATCTATTTAAACTCTATACAATTTCTGTGGGGTGAGGGCAGAAGGAATGCCTGATCCAGCTTCTCCCTTTGAGGAGACGTTTAAGGAGAACTGCTGTCCCCGCCTTTACCTCATTAGCTCTTCCCAATAGATGCTGGAGGAAACAAAGACTCAGGTCAGCTGAGACACTTCCCCTGGGGAGAAAAGCCGCTGGGGAACCTCCTGGTCTTGGTGCTCCCACCCCTCCCATTCCCTCTTTCGTGGACCCCAATAAACAGGTTTAGGAGGGCAGCGCTCAACAAGACACTGGTTAGAACATCACAGGAGCCATTTTCCTCTAGCAATGAATGGAAACTCTTCTCAGAAGAATGCTCTACTTTACAGAAACCAACTATTTTCTTTCTTAAATGTAACCCTCTAACTATTACTAGTTCATGTATTGTGTCTACAGAGTGATTTTCATTGCTTTAGGACAGAGGAGAGTAATGGAAAGGTAGTTGGATTTGGGGTGGGGCTTTCTGTCTCTCTCTCTCTCTCTCATAGGTGTGCACAACCATACCTGGTTAATCCTTTTTTTAAAATTATTTTTCGTAGAGACGGGGGTCTCACTGTGTTGCCCAGGCTGGTCTTAAACTCTTGGCCTCAAGTGATCTTCCCCCCTCAGCCTCCAAAAGTGATTAGGTTACAGACATGAGCCACCGTGCCCAGCCTTTCTTTCTCCTTTAATATTCATATTTGAGGGTTGGAAAAGTGGGTGGCAGCAGCAAACTGACTGGAAAGGAACTGCTGAAATATATCACAATCACCTGGACACCACTGGCAGGGAAAGCCTCAGTGAGAAACGTGGATATGTAAGAGAATTCAGGGACTAGAAATTTGGACCGTCCCTCTATGAGCACCTGTGAGCTCTTTCTTAGGAGAAGACAGGTGCAGGACAACAACAAAACAGTATATTACTGTAGACTTCGTTTTTTTCAACAAATGAGAAAAGTTGGAGCCTTTCTTTTTATTTAGGAAGGGCTCACATCTGGTTTTATTTCGTGTTTCCTAAATCTTAGTGACTGTTGGCTGAGGGGCCGTGCTGCCCGATAGGCCATTCTGAGCGAGAGCCAGATAAGGTGGGGAGGCTTGAGAATGTAGGGCAACCTTTGGATCTATAAGCAGCCAGCATTTGTTGAGCTTCTCTTAGGCCTCTAACATCCCCAATCTCTTGTTCCTGAGGGAAAGTTGTGGGCATATGATGCCTTCTGAACTTTTAAAATTTGTCTCTTTTCTCAACTGGCAAACTTTGCCCCTATCGCATTTTGAATCCATTCTAAAGCTCTCAGAATAGAAGTACAGCCAGTATATTTGATTTCATAATAATAGCGGACATTTCTGAGCACTTACTGCATATTCGACTACCTGAGCATTTTATATACATACAATCAGTTCATGCCCACTAAAGCCCCTCAAGGCAGGTGTTACTCATGTGGGAGACTGCGTTATGCCTCTCCAAAATAGGAAGGATGATTAAGTTGAAGACCATTAAGAAGAAGTAGACACAGGAGAGCTCTCTGCCCTCTGTTTGCCTCAAAGCAGGACATTTATTTACAAAGACAGAAGATATCCCACCCTCTTCTCTCTACCAGAAGTAAGAACAAAGGTTCACCACTGAAGACACTTTCGGACCCTCCTGAGCGTTGCGATGGCCTCAGAAGATCTGTATTCACATGCTTTGCTAACTCACATTTATCTGCTATTTCTTTGCCTTCCCCCCAAGTTGTTGCTCACAGAAACTCAAAGTCCTTTTCCTTGTCAAAAGTCCTTTCCTTTCCTGTACTGTTCCTGGTTGAAGAGGCTAAATAAGTCAGAATTCTAAGCCACTACTTTGTATTTCCTCTCATTGAGGTTTCTTCTATGCAATGTGTGTGTATGAGTGTTTTAGAGATGGAGACTTGTTAAGTTGCCCAGGCTGGTTTTGAACTCCCGGGCTCAGGCAACTCTCTTTCCTCAGGCTCCTGAGTAGCTGGGACTACAGGAGAGAGTCACCACACCTGGCTCTGTCCTACTTTCTGTATCTATGAATTTGCCTGTTCTGTAAGTGACATCATATACTCATTTTCCTTTTTTTTTTTTTTTTTTTGAGTTGGAGTCTCACTCGGTCGCCCAGACTGGAGTGCAGTGGCCGCTCCCGGCCACTGTAGCCTCGACCTGCTGGGCTCCGGCGATCCTTCCGCCTCAGCCTTCTGAGTAGCCAGAATTACAGGTGCGCGCTACCACGCCCGGCTGATTTTTTGATTTATTGTAGAGATGAGGTCTCGCTGCCCAGGCAGGTCTCGAACCCGCGGGCTCAGGCAATCCACTCACCTCAGCCTCCCAAAGGCGCGGGATTACAGGCTGAGCCACTGAGCCCGGCTTCATTTTCCTTTTATGACTGATTTACTTAGTGTAGTGTCTTGAAGGTTCATTCATGTTGCAGCATGTGTCAGAATTTCCTTCGTTTTTAAGATAGACATACATTTCATTGTATGGTATAGAGTTTGTAGATCGTCAGGATTCTAATCCTTTGGCAAGAACTCAGTCTGTGTTTCTTGAATGAATAAATGAGTGAATTATAGGTACTTGGAAGGTTGCGGCATGTCTGAGTTAGTTTCAGTCATTCAGGTAATTGCCTAGGAAATGATACCAGTTACCAATAAAAGTTTTCAGATTTTTAATTTTCACAAATGAGAAAAATCTACATTTTCCCCTGAGTGTTATCAATAGCATTAAAAAAACCCTCCTGATACTGAACATATGATCTCAAAGTCAAAATAAAATCTCCGAGGATTTTCTTTCTATGCATATGCTTAAATCCTCTGCATAGGAAAACTGGCAGAAAAGGCTCTCTCCTCAATCCACGACAGCCCTTTTCCCACCTCTTCTTTCGTACCCACCATATGCTCTCATCTACACTTTGGGCAAATGTTTTCATGTTGATAGTCAGAGCCTGGCATACTTTTGTTCTTAGAGCCATTTGGTGGGTTGGCTTAAGGTATTTTCACATCCTTCATCTACTTTGATATTGAATGATTTCTCTCTCTCTTTTTCTCACTCTTTTGAGTCGGGGTTTCACTCTGTGATCCAGGTTAGAGTGCTGTGGCATGGTCATGGCTCATCACAGCCTTGACCTCCTGGGCTCAGGCAATCTTTTCACTTCAGCCTCCCGAGTAACTGTGACTATAGGTGCACGCCACCATGCCTGGCTCACTTTTTTGAATTTTTGTAGAGATGAGGTCTTGCTACATTGTCCAGGCTGGTCTTGAACTCCCGGGTTCAAGCCATCCACTTGCCCAGGCTCCCCAAAGCCCTGGGATCACAGGTGGGAGCCACTGTGCCAAGTCCATTTTCTCTTTTAAGAAATATTTTTTTAAATGTTTAAGTGACAAGTAAAGATTGGATATATTTATAGTGTACTATATGATGTTTCAGTATATGTATATATTGTGGAATGACTAAATCAAGCTATTTAATATGTACATTACCTCACATACTTTTTTGGGGTGAAAACACTTAAAATCTACTCTCAGTAATTTTAAAGTATACAATATATTGTTATTAATTATAGTCACCATGATATACAATAGAGCTTTTGAGCCTGCTTCTGTTGTCTGACTGAAATTTTGTTTGACTAACATCTCCCTAGTGTCTCCATCCACCAGCCTCTGGTAACCACCATTTTACTGTTTCTATGAGTTCGGCTATCTTTTTGTTTGTTTGTTTGGGGTTTTTTTTTGAGTTGGAGTCTCACTCTGTTGCCCAGACTAGAGTGCAGTGGCCGCTCCCAGCCACCGCAGCCTTGACCTGCTGGGCTCCGGCGATCCTTCCGCCTCAGCCTTCCAAGTAGCCGGAATTACAGGCATGCGCTACCATGCCCGGCTGACTTTTTGATTTATTGTAGAGATGAGGTCTCGCCTGTCCAGGCGGGTCTCGAACCCGCAGACTCAGGCAATCCACTCACCTCAGCCTCCCAAAGGCGCGGGATTACAGGCTGAGCCACCGAGCCCAGCAAGTTCGGCTATCTTATATTCCACATGTAAGTGAGCATCTGTGGTATTTATCTTCCAGTGACTGCCTTATTTCATTTAGCATAATGTCCTCTAGTTTCACCTATGTTGTCACAAATGATAGGATTTCTTTCTCTTTTTTTTGAAGTTGGATGTCTCACTCTGTTACCCAGGCTGGAGTACAGTGGCATGATCACAATTATGGCTCACAGCAGCCTTGACCTCCCAGGCTCAGGTGATCCTTTCACTTCAGCATCTAGAGTAGATGGGATTACAGGTGCATGCCACCACTCTCGTCTAATTTTTTAATCTTCTTGTAGAGATTAGGTTTTGTTATGTTGCCTAGACTTATCTTGAACCCCTGGGCTCAAGCAATCCTTCCACCTTGGTCTACCAAATTTCTGGGATAACAGGTATGAGCTACCACGCCTGGCCTCACATTTTCTTTATTCATTCATTAGCTGATGGACACTTAGGTTGATTTCATATCTTGGCTATTGTGAATAATGCTGCAGTGAGCATGGAAGTGCAGATGTCTCTTCCACATTGTAAAAAACATAATGGTGATTCGTTTTCAAAATGGCAATTTGTTACTTCACTTCCTGGTTCTTCCTCCTTTCTTGGAGGGCTTTCTCTTTTGGCAGGCTTCCTTCGGTGGGCATTGAGACCCAATCAGAATTCAGAAACATGTATTTTACCTTATTGATGTAGAAACTGCTTAGGTTTTACCTTATTTGTACAAAATTATTGCTTAGCCAATGTCTGGGAAAGTGATGTAACCTCTGAAGTACTCAGAAAATGAGGAACCGGGAAGAGATTTGCACTTCAGGGCATGAATACACTGGTTGTGACTGCCTCGGTGTGCCTGGTCACCCGCGAGGCACCTGTTCTTGCAAGAATATGATTAAAAGGGCTACTTCACCTCCCTGAGTTTATGTATCATGCTTTGATGATGAAACTTGGGGAAGGACAATTCCAGTCTCCCACACACACATACTGATTTCAACTTCTTTGGATATGCTATATCCAGTGGTGAGATTGCTGGGTCATATGGTAGTTCTATTTTTTGTTTTGAGGCACCTCCTTATTATTTTCCATAATTGCTGTACCAATTTACACTTTCACTAGTAATGTACAAATGTTCATATCCCTACCAATACTTGTTATATTTTGTCTTTTTTATAATAGCCAGTCTAACGGGTGTGAGGTAATATCTCACTGTGGTTTTAATTTGCATTTCCCTAATGATTGGTGATGTTAAACATTTTTTCACATACCGGTTGGTCATTTGTATGTCTTCTTTTGAGAAACATCTATCCAGGTCCTTTGCCTATTTTAAAAACTGGATTACTTATTTTCTTACTATTGAGTTATTTAGTTCCCTGTGTATTGTGGATAGTAACCCCTTATTAGAGGTATGGCTTGCAAATACATTCTTCCATTCTGTTGATTGTTTTCCTTTGTGTGCAGAAGCTTTTGAGTTTGGTGTAATCATGTTTGCCTATTTTGGCTTTGTTTCCTGTGTTTTGGGGTCATATTTAAGAAATCACTGCCCAGATCAATGTCATGGAACTGTCCTCTGTGCTTTCCTTGAGTAGTTTTACAGTTTCAGGTCTTCTGCTTAAGTTTAATGGAGTTGACTTTTGTATATGGTGTTAGATATGTGCCTAATTTTGTTATTTTGCATGAGGACATCCAGTTTTCCCAGCATCATTTATTGAAGAAATAGCCCTTTCCCCATTTTATGTTTTTGACACCTCTGTGAAAAATCAGCTGACTATAAATTTATGGATTTATTTCTGGGCTCTATGTTGTCTGTTTTGTGTTGTGTCTGTTTTTATGCCATTTCCATGCTGTCTTGATTACTATAACTTTAGAGTAGATTTTAAAATCAGGTAGAATGATGTTTCTAATTTTGTTATTTTTGCTCAAGATTGCTTTGGCTATTCAGAGTCTTTGATGGCTCCATACAAATTTTAGGATTATTTTGTCTATTTCTGTGAAAAAAAAGTCATTGGAACTTTGATAGGAATTGCATTGAATCTGTATATCACTTTGAGAAGGACAAACAATTTGTTACTTTAAATATAGTATTTTAACAATATTAATTGTTCCAATCCATGAACACTGGATATGCTTCTATTTATTTGTGTCTTCTTCAATGTCTTTCATCGGTTTGATAGTTTTTAGTGTACATATCTTTCACTTCTTAGTTAAATTTATTCTTAAGTATTTAAATTTTTTTGGTAGCTATTGTAAGTGGGATTATTTTCTTGATTTCATTTTTGGATAGTTCGTTTTAGTGTATGGAAATGCAACTTATTCTTGTATGTTTATTTTTTATCTTGCAACTTTGTTGAATTCATTTATTAGTTTTTCTTTTTTTTTTTTGAGTTGGAGTCTCACTCAGTTGCCCAGACTGGAGTGCAGTAGCATGCTTCCGGCCACCGCAGCCTCGACCTGCTGGGCTCTGGCGATCCTTCCGCCTCAGCCTTCCAAGTAGCCGGAATTACAGGCGCGCGCTACCATGCCCGGCTAAGTTTTGATTTATTGTAGAGATGAAGTCTCGCCAAGTTGCCTCAGGCAATCCACTCACCTCAGCCCCCCAAAGGCGCGGGATTACTGGCGGAGCCACCGAGCCCGGCTCATTTATTAGTTTTAATAGCTTTTTGGTGGGGTCTTTAGGGTTATCTAGGTATAACATAATGTCATCTGCAAACAGAGAAAATTTAAATTTTTCCTTTCTAATTTAGATGGCTTTTATTATTTTTTTTCTTGCTTAATTGCTCTGGCTAGGACTTCCAGTACCATGTTGAATAGAAGTAGGGAAAGTGGGCATTGTTGTCTTGTTCCTGATCTTCTGCACAATGGTGAACACACATTCCACCTCATCCTTGGTGAGTTTCTCCTGCCCTCTTGGTGAGGTCAATGTCTGCTTTCCTCAACACCACATGAGCATACCTTCAGCTCACATCCTTAATGGCAGTGACGGCAAAGATTATCTTCTGTCGCCAGTCGATGCTGTTGAGTGCTCACCAAATGTGCTGCAACTTCTCAGGGATCAAGTGATGGCACAAGCGGCAGCATGTAGGCCTCCTGCAGAAAGTAGTTTGCTGTAATTTGTTGAGGATTTTTGCATCTTTGCTCATCGGGAATATTGGCCTTTAATTTTCTTTGTAGTGTTATTTTTTGGCTTTGGTATCAGGGTAATTCTGGTCTTATAAAACAAAATGTCTTATCTTTTAAAAAATTTTTTTCTTTGATAAAAAGTGTCATTGCCTTTTTACCCAAGTCTGGGCTCCATCGAAGAAATCATGAATTCTGGAACTGGTGTCACTCATGTGCTCCCAGGTGCTTCAGGAATTTTAACATTTTATTTGGAAGATGGATCACTGTTTCTCCACTGTATGATTACAAAGCAACCATTTTCCACACAGCGCACTTGCTTTCAGTCAAAAAGCCAGGATATGATTTCAAAACCTCGATGCAGATCCAATGGGCTGTAGATTTCCTGGAGGGGCCAACACTGGACACTGCAGTCCCTGGACCTCCTAGGATGTCAGCGGGAGAGGCAGAGCAGCAACCTCAGCCTCAATTGAGGATGCTGGGTAGCGGCTTTCAGATCTTAAAGGGAGAAACTGCAGACCCCAGAACTTACCCAGCCTGAAGTGTGGCTTTGGATGCTGAGTATCTTCTTGGACTTTTCTCCTGTACGCTGTGTAGATTGTCATGTGCTGTTGAAGAACTGAGTTCTGAAGGATGCCCACAAAGCTGGAAGGCTAAGATATCAGCAGCTTGCTATATGCCTGGCAGCTCTAAGCACCTGCGGGAATTCATTCAGTTCTTCCAAGTGCCCCATGAGGTGGGAACATCAGTGCTCTCCCCTTTCAGCAAATCTGTGGATTGAGCTTTCAATTACCGTAGTTTTAAGGAAGGCCTCACTGGAATGGCGGGTGACTCCGGGACATTACTCTGAGGAGTATGACTCCATGTCAGATGTGTGTTTGGCTGTGCTGAGAGGACACTTTGACTGTGAACATTGCAGAGGCAGGTCCTTAGCCTGGACACCATGCAAGTGACACTCACGTGGCAGAGTAAGTAAAGGGAACACTGATGATGTGTATTCCTGGCAGTAAATGACACAGAGAAAGAGTGGTCATAGGAAGAACGTGACTCCTGTCTGGTTGCACCACGGGTGAAAAGAGGGGTGGACAAAGGAGCATGCTGGGAAGAAGGGTGCCCAGATGAAAATCACATGGAGAAAGGCAGGTGTGAGGGTTCATGCCTGTAATCCCAGCACTTAGGGATGTCGAGGCAAGAGGATTACTTGAGTCCCGGAGTTCAAGATCAGCTTGGGCAACATAGTGAGACCTCATCTCTACAACAAATTAATAAAATACAAACAAATTTTTAAAAATTAGCTGGGTGTGATGGCACTCACCTGTAGTCCCAGTCACTTCGGAGGCTAAACAGAAGGATGGCCTGAGCCCAGGAGGTGGAGGCTCCAGTGAGCTGTTATCATGCCACTGTACTCCAGCCTGGGTGACAGAGTGAGACCCTGACTCAAAAAAGAAAAAATGAATGAAAGAAGGGAGGGGGGGAAGGAAGGGAAGAGAGAGACAGAGAGAGAGAGACAGAGAGAGAGAGAGCAAAGAGAGAGAGAAAGAGAGAGAGCGAAGAGAGAGAGAGCGAAGAGAGAGAAAGAAAGAAAAGAAAGGAAGGAAGGAAGGAAGAAGAGAAAGAAAGACATGGGGCGGGGCCTCCAGTCCTCAGCAGGTGACAGCAAAGCTATGTGGATAGCAGGACAGAGAGGAGCTTATGGCTCCTGGATGCCGTCCCTGAAGGAAAATGTCCCACCTGCTCTTTCCAAGTGGAGCAGAGCCTTGGCCACAGGGCTCCTTGGGTCTCTGTGGGAGTGAAGTTCCTGAATTCTTGCCACTCCTTGGAAAGGCTCTCATAACTGCCACTGTGTGCCGGTGTAAGCAGTAACCAGCCAGGATGGAACTTGTGCGCCAGGCCAGGTCCCAGACAAGTTTGTGGAGAAAGGAACTTCATTCCCATAGAGAAAGTCTCCCCTTCCTTCTTCCACTTTATACAGAAAGAGAGACTGAAGAACTAAGGGGACACTTTGAAATATCTAGAAGCCAGGCTCGGTGACTCAGCCTGTAATCCGTGCCTTTGGGAGGCTGAGGTGAGTGGATTGCCCGAGCCTGCGGGTTCGAGACCCGCCTGAGCAGGCAAGACCTCATCTCTACAATAAAATCAAAAAATCAGCCAGGCGTGGTAGCGCGCGCCTGTAATTCTGGCTATTCGGAAGGCTGAGGTGGAAGGATCGCTGGAGCCCAGCAGGTCGAGGCTGCGGTGGCCGGGAGCGGCCACTGCACTCCAGTCTGGGCGACAGAGTGAGACTCCAACTCAAAACAAAACAAAAAAACCCCGAAATATCTAGAAATTGAACTAAATGCATTCATAAAAATTCCTTTTACAAAATTCTGTTTTTCAAAAGGAAACAGAATATCTGTTTTCACCAAGATGGATATTTCACAGCACTTTGGGATGTCCATAAATACCTTGCTTTTGTTTAGCCCAGGAAGCTGAAACAGGCTAGAACTGAGTGAATTTGTCTTACTTGTTCTGAAGGATAGCAGACAGTAAGCTGCTGCTTGGCATCAACCCAAGGCCTGTGTGATTAAATAATATATAACCAAAGGGAGCCACAGGCAGATGAGCTGGTTTTCTAACAAGTGCACTTTCAGCAAGAGGGTTAGCTGAGGTGCCCTGTTCCTTCTCTAGGGCTCTTCCAGCAGCCTCAGGGCTTTCAAATGCAGCCACTGTCTGCCCCAGGCATATTCAGAAAGAAAAAAAAAATACACATTTAAAGGAGTCCAAATCTTATATAAAAACAAGTCGACAGGTCCAACTCGAATGGTCCTGCCAGAGAGGGAAAGCATCAATTTAAATATTTGATTTGTATCCAAATCCATTCCATCAAAGACCTGGCACCCAGAACAGTCTGTGACCCATTTGAGAAAGAACACAGACATTTCTGCTGTGCCTGAAAAGTAGCCTCAGCTCCCCAGGGTGGCAGAGCCAAAAGCCATAACCGGCTCTGAGTACCAGGCATCAGATTACCCAGTCCCAGGATAACACATGGTCAAGTTCAGCTGAAACTGGAGCTGCCCCCAACCGCTGCTTTATGCTGGCTTTGAGGCCTGAGCTTCCTCTGTCACAGCCAAATAGGGCCTGAGGCTGAGAGGGGGTGGACCGGGATCAGCTGGGGAGGCCTCCCAGAGAGCTGGGTCCAGCCGCTTGCTTCAAGCTTCCCTGCAGCTTTCTACCGCTCTCTTTGGATCCTTCACTGGCAGATTTTGGAGTGCTCCTGCCAAAACCCAAGGCAGCCAGTGAATAATCAACTGCAGTTTGCAAAGCTATTCCGTTTTGCAACTGCTGCTTTCATTCAGAGTTTTCTGGAATCCCAGTCCTCCCACCCCCTCCCCGCCATGGGATTTTTTTTTTTTTTTTTGAGTTGGAGTCTCTGTCGCCCAGACTGAAGTGCAGTGGCCGCTCCCGGCCACCGCAGCCTCGACCAGCATGCTGGGCTCCGGCGATCCTTCTGCCTCAGCCTTCCAAGTAGCCGGAATTGCAGGCGCGCGCTACCACGCCCGGCTCATTTTTTGATTTTATTGTAGAGATGAGGTCTCGCCTGCCCAGGCGGGTCTCGAACCCTCGGGCTCAGGCAGTCCACTCACCTCAGCCCCGCAAAGGCGCGGGATTACAGGTGGAGCCACTGAGCCCGGCTGATTTTTTTTTTTTTTTTAAGTCTTCAGACTTGCAAGGCACTTGGGTCTCTGAAGCAAGGACGTAACTTCTTCCCCACATTGGAGAGAGACCCAAGATACGAAGGGACTGGAAGGGGGGCAAGATGGAGAAACGCAGCTTCTTGTGGGAAGGACCAGGGCATAGAGCAGAGAGCAGGGAGCGCCCCAAATTACAGCACTACCCGACACTCAACTGTTTACCTTTAACGCAAGATAGCATTCGTGAAAAAAGCAGAGTCCAAGCAAAAGCAAAGTAATAATGCAGACAAATCTTCTCCCTCCCTCCCATGCCTGGCACACAATGGGTGCCCAATAAATATCAGTTGAATTGAATTGTTTGTTGAAAAGTTCGCCTCGCTGACGTACAAACTCCCTAACTCTCTTCTCATGCTTTGGAAAGGTCAAGCTACGTGTACTTTGTGAACTGTTATGAGCAACTCTTCTCCTGACACTCTTTTAAAACAACAATTTGATTTGAGTTCTTCAGGGGGGAAACTATGGGGGGGGAGGGAGATGGGATTAACAGTAGCAAATATCTGTCTGGGGAC
>NW_007247111.1:75979-80104 GCF_000164805.1 Carlito syrichta
TCCACTCCCCTCAGCCTCCCAAAGGCGAGGGATTACAGGCTGAGCCACCGAGCCCGGCTTTTAACTGTTTTTAAGTGTCCGATTCAGTGGCACAAAGTGCGTTCACCTTGTGCAACTATCACTACCATCTAGCTCCAGAGTTTTTTCATCTTCCCAGACTGAAACTCTGTCTCCATAAACACTAACTCCCCATTCCTCTCTGCCCATGACAGCCCTTGGAAACCACCGGTCTCCTGTCTTTGTGATTTTGACTACTCTAGGAACCTCATACCAGTGGACATCATTTCTTTTCTGATGTCGGAAATACCTCGTGACTAAGAAGAGGATAATCAACTGAATTCATGTACTTGACTTGAAATCACAGGAACAGCACTGCCAGTGTTCCCTCCAGGGTGACCAGATTTTTCCTTTGGTCTTTGGGCAGGTCACTGTTTCCAAGTGTGGGAATCAAGATATGTCAGGGTTTGAAACAGTCTCTGGGCAGGCCTCTTGCCCTCAAGGGGCTCTATTTCAGTGTGCTTGGTGTCAGCCAACCTGAACCCCTGGAAGACACAAGTGCTCATTCCCCACAGCTCCCCTCGGCTTTGGAAGGCACTGTGGATCTGTGCCCCTGACCTCTTACTCCTTCCTTCCCTTGGTACATGTTTCTCACCAGCCTATGTCCTGCTTAGGTCTCTCCTGTGCCTGGTGGCTCATTCTCCATTTGCTTCTGCCATGGTTGGCCCCCAGGATGCTTCCCTCCTTCCTTCAGCCTGTGGCCAGCTTCTTCCCCCTTCCCATGCTCGAGTTGAGCACAATGGCTTAGTGGCCAAATTCAACACACCTGTTAGGGATTGAATAGTGTCCCCCTCAAATTCATATGCCCAGCACCTCAGAGTGTGACCCTATTTAGAGATAAGGCTTTTACAGATGTTATATGTGATGAAGTTTAGAGGAGGCCATTAGGGTGGGCCCTTGTCCAGTAGGATTGGTGTCCTCATGAGAAGAAGAAATTCGGGTACAGACAACACACAGACCAAGAAGTAACCATGTCAGGACATAGCAAGAAGGCAGCCAACTGCAAGCCAAGAACGGCATCTGAGAAACCAGCCCTGCTGACCCTTTGATCTTGGACTTCCTGCCCACTGAACTGTGAAAAAGTAAATGTCTGTTGTTTGAGCCACCCAGGCTGTGGTACGTTGTTATGGCAGCCAGACCTTTCCTGGTCCCTGTTCTCTTTGTCCTTCCCTGGGCACTGCATTCTCCCCTGTTGCTGAAAGTCCTGCTATTGCTTCTGAAGTCCCAAATGGGGCTCTTCCTCTTCTGCTGGCCACCAAGGTGTGGGTGCTCTGAGGTGACCCCTCCTCTCCATCCACAGCATTCCCTGAACATCTCTCGCTGTCCTGGCGTCCCCTGCACATTCAGAACTCTCCACTCTCCCTGAGCCTCAGCCAGTCTAAGTTCTGCTTGCCAGACATTCACTGTAGTCTGTTCCACAGGCACCCTCCGCACGGCCCTCCCCCACCACATCTGACTTCCTCCTGTTTCCAGGGGCATCTGTTCTTTCCTCAAACTACAAACCAGGAGTCGTCACTGAGTCTTCTTTCCTTTAACCTTCACCAATCAAACATGAGGTCCTGTTGATTTTACCTCAAAGGCATGTTTTGTTTTGTTTTGTTTTGTTTTGAGTTGGAGTCTCACTCCATCGCCCAGGCTGGAGTGCAGTGGCACGCTCACGGCCACCCCAGTATCAACCTGCTGGGCTCCAGGGATCCTTCCGCCTCAGCCTTCCAAGTAACAGGAACTACAGGCATGCACCACTCTGCCTAGCTAAGTTTTTGAATTATTGCAGAGATGAGGTCTTGCCAAGTTGTCCAGGCAATCCCCTTACCTCAGCCTCCCAAAGTGCTGGGATTACAGGCTTGAGCCACTGCACCTGGCCTAAAGGCATGTTTTTAAAAAATCCTTTCAGTGGTTCTCTGACACAGAGTGAAATTCTAGCTCATTGATCTGGTATTCAAGGCCCTTCAAGATCGCCTCTAGATCTCTCCATCACCCCATTCCCCACTGGCCTGCTCCTTAAGGACAGCACTGTCTCATGGCTTTGGGACGTTCTCAGGCTATACCTGCCACGGCAGTATGTACCCCTTTGCTACTGTGTCCTCTCAAACTGTTCATCCTTTAAGACCCAATTTGGGCATCCCTGCTCTAAGAAGGCACTCTGAATTCCCAGGCTGGTAGAGGTGGCCCTTCTTGATTCTTGAAATACCTCCTGGATGTTTCATCTTCATCATAACATGGTCTCATCATCACTACAGTATGTAGCAAAATCATGTACTGAGCAATAGTTGTCCTTCTTTTTTTTTCAATATTTTTTTTTCTTTTCTTTTTTTGAGTTGGAGTCTCACTCTGTTGCCCAGGCTGGAGTGCAGCGGCACACTCATGGCCACCCTAGCATCAACCTGCTGGGCTCAGGCGATCCTTCCACCTCAGCTTTCCTTCCAAGTAGCGGGAACTACAGGCATGCACCATCATGCCTGGCTAATTTTTTTATTTATTGCAGAGATAAGGTTTCACCAAGTTGCCCAGGCTTGCCTCGAACCCGTGGGCTCAGACAATCCTTTCACCTCAACCTCCCAAAGTGCTAGGATTACAGTCTTCAGCCACCACAACCGGTCTAATGGTTGTCTTTCACACCTTGCTAACTACTTTACATACTTGATCTCATTTTATCCTTACAACAACCCTGCAAGGGAGTTGTGTCCCCAGATGAGGAAACTGAGGCACAGAGAGATTAGCCACTTGTCCAGGGTCATTATCTATTTTATTAATCTATTTACAGGTTATTCAAAGCATTTGTAGCATGACCTTGTGTTATAATCTCCTACTGGTATAGCTTATGTAGCCTGCTATGGGCTGAATGTTTGTGTCCCCTGCAAAATCCATAGTTGAAACTGAATCACCAATGTGAGGGAATTAGGAGGTGGGCCTTTGAGAGGTTATTAGGTCATGAGGATGGAGTTCTCATGAATGGGATTTATGCCTTTATAAAAGAAGCCCAGAGAACTCCTTTGTCTCTTCCACCATGTGAAGACACAGTGAGAAGAAGTCATCTGTGAACCAGAAGGGGGACCCTCACTAGACACTGACTCTGCCAGCACCCTGATCTTGGACTTCCAGCTCCCAGAACTGTGAGAAATAAATATCTCTTGTTATAAGCCACCCATCTTATGGCATTCTGTTATGCCATATATTACAGCCCAGACACTGCCCTTGAGAATGGAAACCATATCTAATTTATTTTTGGAGTCCCACTGCTTAACATAAGGAGTACGATAAGGAGCGGTTGCCATGAGAACTGAACAGAGTAGAATGGAGCCTCCCATCAGGCCAACTGGCCTGGCAAAGGCAAGCTTCGCACTTCCTGGATTCAACTCTCGACAAGCCCAGTACTGGTCTTAGGGTGTGCTCCGTAAAAGTGGGCCATATGGAATCAGTCCTGCCTGGAAGAAAGAAATGCTCCTACATATTTAAAAAACAAACAAACAAGAAAACTTTCCTATCTGCTCTACCAAGCTGCAAATCTCTCTAATGGAAAGACCCTCATTCCATAATAAAAGTCAAGATTTTTTTAAAGTGTGGCCAGTCCCCACCTTTCTCTGCTTGGCATTTTACAGTTATATCCATTGAAAAATTTGTTGATTTGGAGACTTACCCTTCCCTTCATTGATTAATCCCAAAATCCATAGTGCTCATTGTGCTTTTATAATCACAAAGAATGCATGCACTGTTGAGAAGCACATAAGTATCGTTACTACGCGGAAACCAGTCTGCTGAAAGCTTTCCTGATCTTTATTATTTTATATGGGGCAAAAAGAACAACTGAGGATGATAATTAGGAGAGTTTTCTTTATTTGTTTGTTTATTTATTTACTTATTTAGGCCTGGTCTCACTCTTTCACCCAGGCTGGAGTACAGTGGCACGACCGTTACTCATGGCAGCCTCAACCTCCTGGGCTCAGGTGATTCTTCTGCCTCAGCCTCCTGAGTACCTGGGAGTACAGGCACGCCACCAACATGTCTGGCAAATTTTTTCTTTTTTTTTTTTGAGTTGGAGTCTCACTCTGTCACCCAGACTGGAGTGCA
>NW_007247111.1:80485-81208 GCF_000164805.1 Carlito syrichta
GTTAGGATTACAGGCATGAGCCACTGCTCTGGTTGAGAGTTTGTTTTAAATAAAATACAATGCTTCTTAATCAGTAGGAGCCTTTTATTTTTACTTTTTTCATATCAGATGGGTAATGTGCTGACATCATAACAAGGCTTGAGAGAGGCATATATCTTACACACTATTGTGAAAACCTAATCTATCAAGTGATAAACTACAAAAGGATCTTAGGAGCTTTTAAAAATATACTTTTAAAAAATGGAAGTATACTATACATACAGAAAAGCTACCACTCGTAAGAGTGCAGCTTGATGAATTGTCACAAAATGAACCCATGCGGGACACCAGACTCCAGATTAAGAAACAGAGGTCAAGTGTGGTGCCTCACACCTGTAATCCTAGTACTTTGGGAGGCCACAGCAGGAGGATTTCTTAAGCCCAGGAGTTTGAGACCAGTTTAGGCAACATAGCAAGACCTTATCTCTACAAAAAATCAAAAGATTAGCTGGACATGGTGGTGCACAACTGTAGTCTCAACTACTCAGGAGGCTGAAGCAGAAGGAGCACCTGAGCACAGAAGATTAGGGCTGCAGTAAGTCATGATTGTGCCACTGCATTCCGGCTTGGGTGACAGAGTGAAACTTCAACTCAAAAAGCCGGGCTCGGTGGCTCAGCCTGTAATCCCGCGCCTTTGGGAGGCTGAGGTGAGTGGATTGCCTGAGCCCGCGGGTTCGAGACCTG
>NW_007247111.1:81228-160153 GCF_000164805.1 Carlito syrichta
TGACAGAGTGTGACTCCAACTCAAAAAAAAAAAAAGAAAAGAATTAGAGTACAATAAGTTCCCTACATATGAATGAGTTTTATTCTGAGAGTGTGTTTTTAAGTCCAATTTGTTCATAAGTCCAACAAAGTTAGCCTAGGTACCCAACTAACACATTCAGCTATACAGTACTGTATTGTAATAGGTTTATAATACTTTTCACACAAATAATACATTTAAAAAACACAAAAATAAGGAAAATATTTTAATTTTATTTTCTTTTATTTTTTGAGTTAGAGTCTCACTGTGGTTCAGGCTGGAGTGTAGTGGCATACTCATGGCCACTGCAACCTCAACTTCCTAGGCTTAGGCAATCCTTCCATCTCAGCCTTCCAAGTAGCTGAGGCCCATGCCACCACACCTGGCTAATTTTTAAAAAACTTATTGTAGAGACAAGTTCTCGCCACGTCCTCCAGGTTGGTCTCGAACCCCTGGGCTCAGGCAGTCCTCTCGCCTTCATCTCCCAAAGTGCTGGGATTACAGGTGTAAGCCACCATAACTGGCTAAAGAAAATATTTTTAATCTTACAGTACAGCACGTGACAATGTATGCCAGACATGTGTACTAACTTACCTGACTGGACATGTGAGCATGTGTTTGTATTCTTGACAGTTCAAAACCTGGAGCTTCGTATGTAGTCTTACAGTATCACCAGAGCCACTCCTCACAGGCACCCATTCCCCCAAACACTAAGGTATTTGCTGACTCCTAATGTCATGGTGAGTTTGGCCTGGTTTTGAACCTCATCTAAATGGAATCATGCACTATGAATTCTTTTATATCTGGCTTCTTTTGTTCAACATTTTGTTGATGAGATTC
The DNA here is from genome assembly GCF_000164805.1 of Carlito syrichta. Taxonomy (NCBI): domain Eukaryota; kingdom Metazoa; phylum Chordata; class Mammalia; order Primates; family Tarsiidae; genus Carlito; species Carlito syrichta. The sequence goes on from NW_007247111.1 coordinate 82,087, forward strand.
TTCAGCTGGATTTAGAAGTTGATAATTCACTTTCATTACTGTAAGAATTCCATTTACTAATATATTACAACGTATTTAACCACTCTCTCCTGGGTTTTTTAAAATTAATTTTTTAGAGACAGTGTCTCACTCTGTTGCCCAGGCTGGAGTGTGGTGGTGTGATCATAGCTCGCTGCAGCTTCCAACTCCTGGGCTCAAGTGATCCTCCTGGTTCAGCCTCTCGAGTAGTTGGGACTATAGGAGCACTGCTACCACCATGCCCGGTTAATTTAAAAAAAATTTTTTGGAGGCAGGATCTCATTATGCTGCCCAGGATGGTTTTGAACTCATGGTCTCAAGTGATGCTTCCACCTCAGCCTCCCAAAGTGTTGGGATTGCAGGCATGAGCCACTGTACCTGGTCAGCGATTCTGTTGTTGGGCATTTATGCATCATTGGTGAACATATGTATACATTTCTGTTGGATCTATCTGTAGCAGTGGGATTTCTGGGTAATAGAGTATGCTCGCTTTAGTAAATACTGCCAGAGAGTTTTCCCAAGTAGCTGTGCTATTTTACATTCTCACTGGCAATACATGAGAATTTCAAATACCCCCAAATACTTCCCAGCACTTGGTATTAGCAGTCCTTATAGTTTTAGCCACACTAGTAGGTGTGTATTGGTTTCTCACTGTGACCTTAATTTATTTGATGATTATGAGGCCAAGCATTTTTTATCTGCTTTTTGGTGATTTGGATCTTTCTTCCTTCCTTCCTTCCCTTTCCTTCCTTTTTTTTGTGAAGAAGCTCTTCATTTCTTTTAAAAATTAATTATTTTATTATTTTAACTGTGATAACACATACAGTTTGTATGTTATATCATTTACAATGTGCCATTTTCATCTTTTTTTTTGAGATGGGGTTCTTGCCCATCAACATATTGCCCAGGCTGGTCTTGAACTTCTGGGCTCAGTGATCCTCCTGCTTCAGCCTCCCAAGTATCTGGAAATGCAGGTACGCACCACTGCACCTGACTCCATTTTTTGCCATTTTTACAGTGACAGTTCAGTGGCATTAGGCACATTTACACTGATGTGCAATCATCACCATCATCCATTTCTAGTTCTTCATTTCTTTGGCCCTTTTTTTCTGTTGGTTTACCAGCGTTTTCTTATTAATTTGTAGAAGTTCTTTATATATATATATTCTAGATATGAACCTTTTGCCTACTATATATTACATTTATCATGTAACATATACTATATTAATATATATGTAATATATGCTATACTACTATATATTACATATATGCTCTATATGTATGTGTAGCTATGTAAATATATACACATTACGAACACATTTTCTCATCTGTGACTTTCCTTTTTTACTCTTATTGATGAACAGAAATTCTCGATTTTGCTCTCTTCCTTTCTCTGCCATCGTGGTGCGCACAGGAGACTCCATTGCCCTCCACGTCTTCTCACCAGACTTTCAGCATCAAGCAATTGCTGACCAAGAAACAAAAGCAAAGTCATCCCATTCCCCATTGGATTTGGATGAAAACTGGTGATAAAATCTGGTACAACTCCAAGAGGAGACATTGGAGCAGAACCAAGCTAGGTCTGTAAGGAGTTGTATATGAGATGGCACACATGTTTATGCTGAATCGAGGTCACCATCATCTTACCATTATCAAGTTGGAGATACTACCACAATCTGGGAAGGTGGACATGTTTAATTGGGAAAGTGACTTTTTTCTTTGTTTATATTCTCTGCTCTAGTAGGCTAGCTGAGTAATAAATATGTGAAACTTTTGTTTAGAGAGAAAAAGAAAATTTTAATTTTACTATTATCCAAAGTTCTAATCTTTTCCTCTTGGGTTAATGGTTTCTTCCTTCCTTCCTTCCTTCCTTCCTTCCTTCCTTCCTTCCTTCCTTCCTTCCTTCCTTCCTTCCTTCCTTTCTTTCCCTCTCTCTCTCTCTCCTTCCTTCCTTCCTTCCTTCCTTCCTTCCTTCCTTCCTTCCTTCCTTCCTTCCTTCCTTCCTTCCTTCCTTTCTTTCCCTCTCTCTCTCTCTCCTTCCTTCCTTCCTTCCTTCCTTTCTTTCCCTCTCTCTCTCTCCTTCCTTCCTTCTTTCCTTCTTTCTTTCTGTCTAACAATTTGCAAGTCTCAGACACAAGTCTGTTGAAATATTTTCCTGTGCCCTACAGAACTTTAAAAATCTATATCTGTCTACTAAGCCCCACTGTTTTTTTGTTTGTGTTTTTCATAACCCAAATCTGTCTCTTGTAGAAACCTTTCTTATGCAAGTGTTCTGGTGCCTGTTTTGTGCTAGAAAATGAACCAGGCACTTTCACAGATATCTCCATTTTGTGGGAAAGCTATCTTCATCCTCATTTGCCCAAGCCAGGACACAGCATGTCTGCTGGACAATTTCCATGACTCCTGGACATCTGGACACTCTTCCTTCATTGGAGAGGCTGGGCCTGATGCTGCAGCAGGACCAGGCAGGTGTTCATTCCCAGGCCCACCTGTGCACCACAGGTGCAGGGCTGGATGAGGGGAGAAGGCATGGTGTCTGTGGGCAGAGCCAGTGCCAAGGTATGGTTCTGCAAACAGACTGAGGACACCAGCATGTCTGTTTGCATAGCTGCAGGAGGTGGGAGAGGAGCAGACAGAGGAATGGTCCAGTGTGAGGAAGACCAGAGCACAGCAGGTGAAGCCCAAGGAGAGAGAGAACGCACCTGTTGTTTAGTCACTCAAGTATTACAGGGATGAGAGTTGAGGCTGCAGTGACCGGTGCCAAATCTCCTACCTCTGGCATTCGCTGTTTCGTGTAGAGTATACAGAGCCTGTCCAGGAAAGGCAATGAGGGTACTGCAAAGCGTGTGGAGGAGAGGTCAAGGCTGGTTTGTGGCAGGGGCTCCAGGGCACCTGAGCCTAGCCAGAGCTGTGGATAGGGCCAGGCCTCCCAGGAGAATTGAGAATTTTGAACAGGCAAAAGGTCCACCCTCCAAAAAGAAAGGAATTATTTGCCTGCTGGGCTCAGAACTTACAAGTAGTTTGCAAATCCACTCATTGTGACAGAAAGCAGGTCAATGGTTGCCTAGGGTGGGGCAGGAGGGAGGGATTACAAAGAAGCACAAGAAAAGCTTGGGGGAAGGACATGCTCACTGTCTTGGTTTCGGTGATGGTTTCAGGGCTGTATATGTATGTCAAAACTTGTCAAATTGAACACTTTAAACATGCGCAGTGTTATTGTATGTCAATCACCCCTCAATGGAGCTGTTAACATCCCCTAACACACACACACACACCTGAACTCTGGCACAAAGTTTGCAATGAGGCGGTTCATGTCACTCAGTCTGAGAATCTCTCTCTTCCAAACCTGCCCACTTGCGGGAGGCTCGATTCTTCTGTGTCTCTGTCACAAGAGAGAGACCAACATGCAGATGGCCTGATTTGCGGCTACAGTGTGGCTGCTGAAACCCCTTCAATTTCGTGTTCAGGACCCATAAATGCCCACAGAGGAGAAAACCTACCAGATGTAGAGTAGGGTAGACTCTTAATCCCACATCTCTCTCGCCCCCATGACTGTTATAACCCAGTGGATCATTGGAGCTGTGGCTTGAACCTGGTGATGCCACCCCAGGAGCCCTCCCTTCGCAGGCAGTGGGATCATCTTCCCATTCTTTCATGGAAGATTGGAAATGAAGAAGGAGGGGGAGGGGTGAATAATACCCTAAGGGAATAAATTACATCTGGGAGCCTCGAGTGGAACTGAGGACTAATGATAATCATGCACCTTTAGAGAACAAGAATTACAAGCAATTTTCTTCTCTCCAAATAGTATGTTGATATAATAGTTTCTTACTGCAGGAGGCTTTCAAGCTCCAGAGCTCTCTAGTAGTTTTTTTTTTTTTAATGGTGACTGTCACAATTTACAGATTGCTACTAGAAAAAATTTACAGCAAGATGTAAACAGCAACAGATTATCTCTCCTTTTGCCAAAATGATGGAGCTGAAGTGTTGACGTACCCAGCCTTTTCCAGAAGGCTTGTGTTGGCCCTGGTCCATTTAATCCACCTCTCTTGGTCCCTTTGGTGGGGATCAGAGGACAAAAGGGGTCGCCATGCCAGAACCACACCTTATTAGCACAGCGCCCTAACCATCTGAGCACTAACCCCAGAGAATCCCCACAAGTCCCCCTAGCAATGGACCCTGGGTAACCCAGGTCCTAAGGAGGGAATTGTTTGCTTCAAGCCAGCCATACCAGAGGACACCCTAAGGAAGGACCCAGCGAAGCCCAAATATTTAGATTAGGAAAAAGGGGAACAGGCTGATGCTCATATCTCTGAGGGCATCCGTTTCCAAATATTCAGGCAAGGTCCTCTTTGGGAATCTGGGTTATGTCTCTCAAGACAGAGATAAGAGCCATCCACCTATAAGAGTATTTTATAAAAATTAGTCATGCAAATGTGCTTATAAAAATTAAAATATTGGCCAGGCTTGATGACTCAGTTAGTAATCCCAGCACTTTGGGAGGCTGAGGCAATTGGATTGCCTGAGCCCGCAGGTACAAAACTAGCCTGGGCGAGACCTCATCTCTAGCTTGGCGAGACCTCATCTCTATAATAAATAAAGAATTAGCTGGGCGTGGTAGTATGCACCCGTAGTTCTGGCTACCTGGAAGGCTGCGGCGGAAGGATCGCCGGAGCCCAGCAGGTCGACGCTGGGGTGGCCCTGAGCATGCCACTGTACTCCAGCCTGGGCAACTGAGTGTGACTCCAACTCAAACTAAATAAATAAATAAATAAGTAAATAAAATATTTCACCAATTTATTTGAAAACTAAACGTTTCTCATAGTCACACCCACTAGAGCTAATTAGTGATGATCAAACCAAAAGTTTGGTGCCTTTTCTGTGCTTATAATTACCCACTGCTTTTGCCCTTTTCTATTTTTAGAAGCTAGTCACTAGGTGTAGCCCCCACTGAAGGGGAGGGTTCACAATCACATGGGAGTGTAGAGATGAGGATTTTGGAGAGCCAATTCAGAAACATACAGAAATGGTTCCTGCTTAGGGTGATAAGGGTCAGGCACCAGGCTTGAACCGGGAAGCATTGATGGCACATATTACAAAAATAACTGCGTTCTTGAGTTCAAGACAACGAGTAGCAAGAGTTTACATAACAAGAGATGTATCTAAAAACTTACCTAACTTAATTTTACCCTGGAGCTTGATAGTGGAAGTTTGGCTATTGAGGATAGCTGCAGTAGCATACATATAACAACTCTACAAATTGCTTTGAAAATTCAAGAAGCAAGAAATGTCACATTTCTTACTGTCAGAGAATGAGAAAGCCCAAGAACTCACCCGCCCGTTAGGACAGGACCCTGGGGTAAGAGCCTAGGGAACAACACAGGAGAGAATGCTGTTCTTAGGTGTGGTTTGGCTGCTGTGAAACATCTGTTCCAACCTTAGTAGAGGGCAAACTTTAAGAAAATTATATAACCTTTGTAGGTCTCCATTTTCTCATCTGAAAAATTGAGCTGATTGTAATTCTCACTTAAGACAGTTGTAAGTATTCATTATCCATCATCATCGTCTTCATCATCACTATTGGATTTTTTTTTAGTTGGAGTCTCACTCTCAGCCAGGCTGGAATGCAGTGGCACATTCACGGCCACCCCAGTTCTGATCTGCTGGGCTCCCATGATCCTTCTGCTTCAGCCTTCCAAGTAGCTGAAACTACAGGCATGTGCTACCATGCATGGTTCGTTTTTTTTTTTTAATTGTAGAGATGAGGTCTCACCAAGTTGCCAGGGTTGGTCTCGAACCCACAGGCTCAGGCAGTCCACTCACCTCGGCCTCCCAAAGTGCTGGGATTACAGGCTGAGTCACAGAGCCTGGCCCACTATTGTATTCTTTTTAAGAATTGTACAGAATTCTTTGTATGGACATAAAATCATTTATGTATCTAATTCCACATAAAGAGGCATTTAAATGCAGAGAATAGTCTGTAATAACTTGTAACAGGGTGTTAAAATGAAAATTTTGCCTGACACCCTATCGTTCTCTATCAATGTCTATGTCTATATTTATAGTTTTATCTCTATCTTTGTATTTATCTGTGTGTTTGCCAAATACCAAAGTGAGTTGTGAGAATGACCACCCTGTTGCGTAGCAAATTAGCCCCAAACTTAGTGACTTAAAATAATAGTATTTATTATCTCACTATTTCTGGAACAAAAATGCAGATGTGGCTTAGCCAGCTCCTTTGGCTAGGGGTCTCTCCCAAGGCTGCAGTTAAGGAGTTAACTGGGCTGCATTCATCTCACAACTCTACAGGGGAAGGGCTCTCTTCCAAACCCACTCCTGTGGGCACCAGCAGGATTGAACTGCTTGTAGGCTGTTAGACCTCAGTCCTCAGTTCCTCACTGGCCGTTGGTGGGGAGCTGCCCTGGGTTCCTTGGCACAGGGGCCTCTCCTCGGGGCCCCTTACAATGTGGCAGCTGACCTCCCCTAGAGTGAGAAAGCCAGCAGAGGCAGAAAGAGAACATGTGTGGGCCCACCGGAAGTCACTATCCTTAACAGCCTGATTTCAGAAGCTTTTGCCCTGTTAATCACTAGGTCTAGCCCCCACCGAAGGGGATGGGTCACAGTCACACGGGAGTGTGAAAATGGAGAGGTGAGGATGACAGGGAGCCAATTTAGAAGCTGCTGACCTCACTGGGTTTTTTTTGGTGGTGGTTGTTGTTTTGGAGGATAAATAAAGTAGGTTCACAAGTTTGATACCTCTTTCAGTAGAACTCAGTCTGCTGTCATTATGAAATAACTGTTTCCTAGCTTTTGGCTCTAATAGATTTTTTTTTTTGAGTTGGGGTTGCCCAGTGGCACGATCATGGCTTACACTAATCTCAGCCTCCTGGGTTCAGGAAACCTTTCTGCCTCTCGAGAAGCTGGCACTACAGGCATGTGCCACCATGCCTTGCTATTTTTTTTTTTTTTTTTTGTAGAGTTGAAGTCTTGCTGTGTTGCCCAGGCTGGTCTTGAACTCCTGGGTTCAAGTGATCCTCCAACCTTGGTCTCCCAAAGTGCTGGGATTACATGTGTGAGCCACAGCACCTGGCCTCTAATAAATATTTTGGTATTAGTATAGTTATACAAGTTTTTGTTTGGTTATTATATTTTGCACAGTGCATATTTCCTTCCTTCCTTCTTTCCTTTTTTTAAAATTTTGAATTGGAATCTCTGTTGCCCAGGCTGGAGTGCTGTGGCACACTCACAGCTACTGCAGACCTGTAGCTGGAACTATGGGTGTGTGCCACCACATCCAGCTAATTTTTTGATTTGTTGTAGAAACGAGGTCTAGTCAAGTTGCTCAGGCTGGTCTCGAACCCTGGGGCTCAGGCAATCCCATGGAATCATGCAATATGTGGCCTTTTGTGTCTGGTTTCTTCCACTTAGCATAGTGTTTTCAAGTTTCAACCATGAGGTAGCATGTAACAATACTTCATTTCTTTTTGTTATTGCCAAATAACATTTCATTGGATATACCAACTTACTGTTTATCAACTCATCAGTTGATATATACTTGGGTTGCTTCCACTTTGGGGCTGTTAAGGAGAAATACTGCTATAAATATTGATGTACAAGTATTTGTTTGAGTACCTGTTTTTAATTCTCTTGGATATATAACTAGGAAGACTGCAGGGTTATTAGTTTTCCTCAAAAGATTTAATTTTTTGAAGAACTGCCAATCCATTTGCTACAGTGTTTGTGCCAATTTACATTTCACCAGCAATGTAGAATCTCTTTTCCTCCCCCTCACTTTTTAATTTCTTTAAAACATTTTTTAAATTAAAAATAATTTTTTTTTTTGAGTTGTAGTTTCACTCCATCAGCCAGGCTGGAGTGCAGTGACACACTCACAGCCACCCCAGTGTCGACCTGCTGGGCTCTGGCGATCCTTCTGCCTCAGCCTTCCAAGTAGCTGGAACTACAGGCAAGTGCTATCATGCCTGGCTAATTTTTTATATTGTAGAGACAAGGTCTTGCTGAGTTTGCCTGGGCTGGTCTCGAACCCATGGGTTCAGGCACTCCACTTGCCTCGGCCTCTCAAAGTGCTGGGATTAGAGGTTGAGCCACCAAGCTATCAACATTTATTTTCCATATTTTACAATTTTTTTTTTTTTTGAGAGAGAGAGAGAGCCAAGGCCTGTGGCCCAGGCTGGAGTGCTCAGGTGTGGTCATAGCTCACTGTAGCCTTGAACTCCTGGACTCAAGTGATCCTCCCATCTCAGCCTCCCAAGTAGCTGGGACTACAGGTTTGTGCCGTCACATCTAGTTCTCTTTTTTTCTTATTATAGCATCCTGGTATATGAAGTAGTATCTTACTGTGGTTTTAATATAAATTTCCTGGCCAGGCTTGGTGGCTCAGCCTATAATCCCAGCACTTTGGGAGGCTGAGGCAAGTGGATTGCCTGAGCCCAAGGGTTCGAGACCAACCCGGGCAACTTGGTGGAACCTCGTCTCTACAACAAATCAAAAAATTAGCTGGGCGTGGTAGCGCATGCTTGTATTTCCAGCTACTTGAAAGGCTGAGGTGGAAGGATCGCGGAGCCCGGTCGGTTGATGCCGGGTTGGCTGTGAATGTGCCACTGCACTCCAACCTGGTCAACAGAGTGAGACGCTAACTCAAAAAAAAAAAAAAATTTTTTTACGTTTCTCGAATGCGTAATGATATTGTATATATTCTTTGGAGAAATATCTATTAAGGTCAACTTATTGTTGGGCTGTAAGGGTTTTTTATATATTCTAGAGACTAGATTCTTATCACTATATAATTTGCAGGTAGTTTTTCCATTCTGTGGGGTGCCTTTTTACTTACTTAATAGTATTCTTTGAAGTACAAAGCTTTAACAATTGTGATGAAATCCACTTTATTTTATCTGGTTGCTTGTGTTTTCAGTGTAACATCTAATAAATTGTTGCCTAATCCGAGATCACAAAGGTTTACACTTTTTTTCTAAAAGTTTTATATTTGAGTTTTTGATCCATCTTAAGAAAAGTTTCGTACATGGTATAAGGTAGGGGTCCAGCTTCATTCTTTTGCATGTGGGTACACAGTTGTCCCAGCATCATTTGTTGGAATGACTATCCTTTCTCCATTGAATGATCTTGGCACCCCTGTTGAAAATCAATTTTTTACAGATGTATGGGTTTGTTTCTAGACTCTCAATTCTATTCCATTGATCCTTATGTCTATCCTTTATGTCAGTACCACACTGACTTGTTGACGTAGCTTTGTAGTAAGTTTAGAAATCGAGAGGTGTGGGCACTAAAACTTTGTTTTTAACTTTCAAGTTTGTTTTGGCTATTCTGGACCCCTTACATTTCCCTATGAATTTTAAGACCAGCTTGTTCCTTTCTGTAAAACTGGCAGTTGGAATTTGGTAAGGATTGTAGTGACTCTGTAGATAAATTTAGGAGTTTTACTATTATAAAAATGTAAAGTCTTCCAAATCAGACATGTGTTTTCATTTATTTGTCTCCTTTAATTTTGTCTCCTTTAATTTCATCAGCAATGTTTTGTAGTTTTCAATGCATATGACTTGCACTTCTCTGCTTAATTTATTCCTAAGCATTTTATTCTTTTAGTGTCTATTGTAAAATGAATTGCTTCCTTAATTTTATTTTCAAATGGTTTATTGCTAGTGTACATAAATAGAGCTTTTTTGGAATACATACATATATATATATATTTGAGTTAGAGTCTCACTCTGTCGCCCCGACTGGAGTGCAGTGGCCACTTCTGGCCACCGCAGCCTTGACCTGCTGGGCTCCGGGGATCCTTCCGCCTCAGCCTTCCAAGTAGCTGGAACTACAGGTGCGCGCTACCACACCCGGCTCATTTTTTGATTTATTGTAGAGATGAGGTCTCACCAAGTTGCCCAGGTGGGTCTCGAAGCTGAGGGCTCAGGCAATCCACTCACCTCAGTCTCCCAAAGGCACGGAATTACAGGCTGAGCCACTGAGCCCGGATCTTTTTTTGTATATTAATCTTGAACACTGCAACCTTATTAAACTTACTAGTTTTAATATTTTTTTGTGACTTCTTTAGAATTTTTATATATCAGATCACGTTTTCTGCAAATAGAAAATTTTACTTTTTCCTCTGCAAATCTGGGTACATTTTATTTCTTTGTCTTGTCAAATTGCTCTCACTAGGACTTTGTTGAATAGAAGTGGCACTAGGTAACATGCTTATCTTGTTCCTGATTTTAGGGTGAAAACTTTCAGTCTCACCATTAAGTATGATGTCAGCTGTGGGCTTTCATAGGTGTCCTTTATTAGGTTGAGGAAATTTTTTTATTTCTTGTTTGTTGAGTGTTTCAATTGTGATGGCTATTGGATTTTCATGCATTTATGGAGGTGATCATTGGTTTTATCTTTTATCAATATGATATATTACATTCATTGATTTTTATTGAACCAAACTTGTATTCTTGGGATAAATCCCACTTGGTAATGGTGTATATATAAGTTTCATATGGTGCCAGATTATTTTGTTGAGAAATTTTTGTGTTTATATTAATGAGTATTAGTTTATAGTTTTCTTGCGATGTCTTTGTCTGGTTTTGGTGTTAGAGTAACACTAACCTTATAAGTTAGGAAGTGTTTCCTCCTTTTTTATTTTTGGGAAGAGTTCACGAAGGAACTGTATTCCTAGAATTTGATAAACATTTGCGAGAATTTATGAGCGAAACTTGTTTTTCATCCTTTTCCCTTCTCTGCTCACCCTTTGGGTCTCATTGCCATGCCTTGAAAAATTGAGGAAATCAAGGACTTTCTGCTTACAGCCAGGTGAAAGGATGCCAAATCTGTCGAGATAAAGGAAAACAAGGATAACGTGAAATTTAAAGTGCAGGGCAACAGATACCTTTCATTTTGTCGATCATGGACAAAGAGAAGGCAGAGAAACTGAAGCAGACCCTGCCCCTTGGTTTGGCAGTGACGGAGAGGAAATGAACCAGATATGCTGATTTGAGCTGTCTTAAAAATTCTGAGAAAGAAAGTATGAGTGAAGCCTTCTAATCCGGGGCTTTTCTTTGTGAGATATTTTTTATTACTGATTCAATCTTTTAAAAAATCTATTTCCTTTTTCTCTTACTTCTTGAGTCAATCTTGGTAGTTTATGTCTTTCTAGGAATTTGTCCATTTCATCTAGCTAATCTAATTCGTTGGCATATGATGTGTTCTCTTATAATTCTTTTTGTTTCTGTAAAGGTGGTAGTAGTGTCTCCTTTTCATTTTTAATTTTCTTGGTCAGTTTAGCTAAAGCTTTGCCAATTTTGTTGATTTTTTTTCAAAGAAAAAACCATTTGGCTTCATTGATTTTTACTGTTTTTCTATTTTTCATTTCACTTATTTATTTCTGCTCTAATCTTCATTTTCTTCCTTCTGCTTGCTATGGGTATAGTTTGCAGTTTTATTTCTAGCTTTTTAAGGTGGAAGTGTAGGTTATTGATTTGGTATCTTTCTTCTTTTCTAATTCAGAAGTTTTATCATATAATTTATTTATAAGTTTTGTTATTTGTGCTTTCATCGCCATTCATTTTGAAGTATTTTATAATTTCTTCTGTGGTTTCTTCTTTGATTAGCTGGTTATTTAGAAATGTTGTTTAATTTTCACATATATATTTTTTTTCCAGAGCAGCAAAAATGCTACATAGGAAAATTTTATAATAGCACCAAATGTTCATACTAGAAAATGACTAACCATTAAGGTAAAAAAGTTGAAAAAACAAAGCAAAAGAGTTTTTTAAAAAGTAGAAAACATAGAATAAAGAGAAGCAGAAATGAATTAAACATTTAAAAAAAATTACGATAGAGATCAATCAAGCCACAAGTTGCTTATTTGAAAAGGCTAATAAAGAAATCTGATTTCTGGTGAGAATAATCAAGAAAAAAATAAGGGAGATAATGTAAACACATTAAGATTGAAAAGGAGAAACTAACTGCTAACACAGCAGATATGTAACAGTAAGATGCTACTATCATTGTTTTCATAAAGTCTTAATAAATTTGAAAATTTGTTGTAATGGAAAAATTCTAACTGGATATTCTCACAGAAAAAAACACCACATCCAAAGAATTTTTAAAGTAAATTCTAACATTCAAACATAAGTAAATTTAGAAAAGGGCGAAAAAAGGAGATATTTTCCAATTAATTTTATGAGCCTAAAACTATGATACCAAAGTCAGGTGGCTCATGCCGGTGATCCCAGCAGTTTGGGAGGGGAAGGCAAGAGGATTGCCCGAGCCCATGGGTTCAAGACCAGCCTGACCACCTTGGTGAGACCTCATCTCTACAATAAGTAAAAAAATTATCTGGATGTGGTGGCACACGCCTGTAGTTCCAGCTACTAGGAAGGCTGAGGCTGAGCCCAGGAGGTTGAGGCTGCAGTAGCCCTAAGTGCAGTGACCCACTGCACTCCAGCCTGGGTGACAGAGTGAGACTGTGACTCAAAAAAAAAAAAAAAAAAAAAAAATCACCAAGGAGAGGCAAGGAAGGAAAAACTGTCAATTGATCTTACTCATTTATATAGATGCAAAAATTCTACATGGAATGTCAGAAAACCAAATCTATTAATGTATCAAAAGGAAAATAAAAAGAATTAAGCACTGTTACATGCCACAACATGGGAGAAACTTTAAAACATTGAGCTGGTTGGACACGGTGGCTCGGCCTGTAATCCCAGCACTTTGGGAAGCTGAGGCAAGAGGATTGCCTGAGTCTGGGGGTTCGAGACCAGCCTGGGCAATTTGGCAAGACCCTGTCGCTACAATAAATCATAAAAACTAGCTGGGTGTGGTGGTGTGTACCTGTAGTTCCAGCCTCTTGGTAGGCTGAGGCAGAAGGATCCCTTAAACCCAACAGGTCGAGGCTGCGGTGGCGTGAGAGTACCACTACACTCAGCCTGAGATACAATTTTCACGTATTTTTGAATTCTCCAAATTTCCTTGTTATTGGTATCTCATTTCATTCCATTGTGGTTCAAAGACATACTTTGTATGATTTCAGTCCTTTTGAATATATTGATTTGTTTTGTTGTTTAACATATGGTCTATCTTGGAGAATGTTCCATGTGCATTTGAAAAAAATATGTACTTTGCTGTTCTTAGATGGAGTCCATAGGTGTGTGTTAAATCTAGACAGTTTATAATGTTATTCAAGTCTTCTGTTTCCTTGTTGATCCTCTGTCTAGTTGTCCTATCCAGCATGTTTCATATAGGTGAGATATATCTTCTCCCAGCTTTAGAATATAATGTAAAATTTACAAAAATAGGAATTGATGTCAAAAGTCATTAGATCTTAGCTTTTATTCTTACCAATACCTGTGTTAAACAATTTATTTGTCATCTAAGTGTTTATGACTCTAAGATCACAAAGTAGGCTTTTAATTTTGAAATATTAGATTTTTACTCCACCAAAAAAGTAAATTTTTTTTTTTTTTGAGTTGGAGTCTCACTCTATCGCCCAGACTGGAGTGCAGTGGCCGCTCCCGGCCACCGCAGCCTCGGCCTGCTGGGCTCCGGCGATCCTTCCGCCTCAGCCTTCCAAGTTTCCAAGTAGCCGGAATTACAGGCATGTGCTACAATGCCCAGCTGATTTTTTGATTTATTGTAGAGATGAGGTCTCGCTGCCCAGGTGGGTCCTGAACCCGTGGGCTCAGGCAATCCACTCACCTTAGCCTCTTTTAAACTAGTGTTGAAATCATCCAATGTTAAGAATTTAGAGTCAATCATAGTCAGTGATCTATCACAGAAACAAAGAACAGAGTTCTCACTCATAAGCAGCGGAACTTAAACAATTATAATACTGTAAGAAAGGAATTGGCAGTAGTGGGAAACTGTCAGGTGAAGGGGAGTAGGATTGGCAGTTGAGGGAAACTGCTAGGGGAGGGAGGGGCATACCTCATCAACAAGAGTACCTGCAATCAACGTTTGTATACCTAACCCTGGATTGTACCCCACATCTTTATTTAAAAAAAAATAAAACTACTATTCATAAATTTCAGATGCAAGTTACTTTTATCTAGCAAGTTATTCAATAAAAGCAATTTATTGAAAAAAAAAAAGAAATCATCCAATGTCATTTTCACTCAAACAGACATTCATCTGTTTCTTCAGAGATACTCTCAGGGCGTTCCCTAGAGGATGGAGAAGGTTTTCTTGGGATACAGTCTTTTCCCTGTTGCCAAGCAGTTAGGGTGCTTATTTTTACGAGTTAGTCAACACTGAGAGAGCTTGTTGCCAGGCCTAGCTCCTTCAGATGCAGAAATAGTTTGTAGACCATCCCAATTCTCTGGTAGATCTGGCCTCCACTTGAAACAGCCCTAAGTCCTGAGCCACCAAACAGGCTCACACCACCCACCCTATCAGCCCACCCTATCACTTCTACTCACATAGAATCACAATCTCATGGGATGCCAGGAGGGACTAGACCCCACAGGCCAGTGGTCCCTCCTACGTGTTCCTACTCCAGGGCAGACAAGTCAAGCTACTTTGTTTCCCTCATGCAAGGATCTCAAGCCAAAGGCTGTAATTTAGCAACTGGTCTTGAGTGTGGCCTAGTCATCACAATTTTCTAAGCCCTCCAGGTGATTCTAATGCGCAAAAAAGGATAATCTTGCCGCACATAGAGCTCGGCCAATTTCCATCTTGATTTCAGCAAGTAAAGATGTGGAGGCAGCTGGGCACACAGAGCAGAGGAGTAAGTGAGCACTTTCTTCCCAGGTGTCAGGCCACCAACAGGTTGTGTGACTAACATTGGGCAAGTTGCCCGATCCTTCTGGGCCTCAGGTACGTGTGATGTCAGAGCTCCCTCTGCTCCCTAGCTCTGGGATGTACTCCAGAGGCCAAGGCCTTCAGATGGTTGCTCTCACCTGCTTGTCTCTCCCTTCCTCTGGAGGGCAGGGACCCTTCCCCAGACATGTTCTGGAGGCTCAGAAGTAACTTCTCAAACGTTTACTGGGGCACCAACCCTGGGTTAATGTTTCAGAAGTCTCAGAAAGCAGACTGGGATTCTAGGGCAGTAAGGCCATGAGCGGGGGAAAGCGGGACACCTCAGTGATGGGCCAGCTGATGGGCTCAGTTGAGCGGATTTGGGGGAAGTAGAGACTGAACTTCCTGAGGCAGTGACTGACCCAGCTGATAGAGTCCCATGTCCTGAGGTTTTCCCTCTTAATATGTGTGTAGGTGCCAGTTCTTCTGCAACACACACATTTTCCTTCCTTTGGAGTTGTGACACTTGTCCATTCTAGTGTGGGAAGTGGTGTATGAGTGGGTTGGACCCTCTAATGTGACTGAACAAGAGATGAAATCAGACAAGGCTGGCCCTGGCCCTCTGGGCTCCTGCTTTGCTCAGAGACTGAGGCTCCCCTCTCCCCCTCTTGACTGGATGAGGGGGAGCCCCCCAGCCAGAGGTCCTCTAGCATCCTCTGACTACATCGTGGGCATGGATTTCCCTCAAAGGTCTTCAGAGTTCTGGGTTATCTTGTTAGTCTTCACTAGTTTTGCTGGGAACATCACAAATGAAACCAGTCCCCTAAAGCCTTTCTCAGAGCTCTAATTTTATGGAGTGATTATATAATCACACATATTACATTAAGTATTCTCTGTAAAATCAGTACTCTCAGAAAGATGAAATGAGCTGGGCAATGTGGCTTACGCCTGTAATACCATCACTTTGGGAGGTGAAGGTGAGAGGATTGTCTGGGCACCGGGGTTTGAGACCAGCCTGGACAACTGGGCAAGACCTCGTCTCTACAATAAGTTAAAAAAAAAAATTAGCCAGGTATGGTGGCGCGTGCCTGTGGTTCCAGCTACTTGGAAGGCTGAGATAGAAGGATCACCTGAGCCCAGCAGGTGGAGGCTGTGGTGGCCGTGAGCCTGCCAATGCACTTCAGCCTGGGTGTGAGATTCCAACTCAAAAAATAAAGATTTAGTGAGCAAATGCACATACAGTGTTTAGAAGTGTCTGGCCTGCATGGGTGCTGGTGCCCATCTCCAGATCAGTGGTGAAAAGGCTTGGCTTTGAGGGGCTAAGCAGTTTTTCAGCCCAGGGGCTGGGGAGCACGATGGAGAGGACCTCACAAACAGAAGAGTGTTTTGGGGGTATCTCCTTTTAACCTGTCAAAGCATGAAATAGATGTTTTTGACCTAAGTTGTCCTGTAATTTTTTTAAAAATCTAAGATCTTATAAATATTGTTCAATAAGTGTGTATTCACTATGTTGTATAATTATCTAACCAGAACTCCACTGATGGACATGAATGTTTCCAAGTTTCACTATCAGGAACAACTGTGAGATGAATTTAATTGCACATGTATCTTCACCGCCCCATTTCCTATATTCATTAATTTCTTAAGATGAATCCTTGTATGTGGAGTTGTTGGGTTTTATATTTGACAATTAGTGTCAAGTACTCTAGAGGTGAACCAGTTCACTTCCACCAATTTGAGCATTCGCACTTCCCTTTATCCTTGTTCACACTGGTGTGAACATAAGAGCGCCACTGACTTCACCAGTGCTATTTGGGTTAGATTCTGGACCCAGAAGTAGAAAGGTTTGCTTCAGAAAAAGGGGACATGGTCCACAAGGCCTGGAGAATACAAAATCCAGGATGATGGAAACAGACTCCTAATCTGAGAATGTTCTTAGTTCCCTATTTGTAAATTCTAGAAAATAGAGGTCATAGTGTATGTAGTTGCCAGAATATGGGCTTTGCCACACTGGCCTAGGTTAGAAGCCTGGTCCTACCCCTGACCGTTTACCCATGGGACCACGGACCAAGTACTTAATGCTTCTGGATACTTACGTGTAAGACAGGAATAAAAATAACCATGTTGTAGGTTTGGGTAGAAAAGGAGTAAGCTTCGATTCTATGTAAGGGAAAATGCTCTTATAACACTGAACTAAAGAGGTCACCAATTTTTTGTGTGATATGATATGAAGGTTAAAGAGAGGCAGAACTAAGTAATATTTTGAGGAATAAGTTCTTTGAAGGAGAGGCGAGTGGATGGTTGGCACAAAATTCACCCAGGTGAGCAACAAGGTTGATGACTTGGGAGGCTATCAGTTATATTTTAGGTTCTAACTAGGTGATAGCTATGCAGGTTGTTCATTCCATTAAACTTACAAATGTTTTACACACACATGTATACTTCACAAAAAAATGAGAAAAAACACCCCATGGGAAATCTCTCAAGTGAACAATTAACCAGAGAAACACTTCAAATGTGTTAAGAAATATTAGTTTTATTTAACCAGTTTTCACAGCTGATATTTATTCTATAAAAACTTTACAGATTGTACAGTTTATATATAGTCCAAACTACTGAACGAAAAAGTAGGTCCCACAGATGCAAAAATACTGTACCAATCAATCCAAGGTAAAGACAGATTTACACACTGTACAGCTCTCCACGTGGCCAGGGAGGTGGTCAGTTCTAAGTATAAACTTCAAAACTGTACAAAAATAAGTTTTTGATTTTATTTGCTCTTCATACATTCAATATGATTGCAAGCTCAGAAGCCTAACACACACCAGGCTTCTATAGTCTGGAATCAGTACCCACTCCTGGAAGGAATGCACGTGTCTATTCACACTGGGCACTCGCGGACACCATACTGCATCCAGTCTACTGTAGAGACATAAAAGCAGAGACCAGAAACATTAAATGTTGACTATAAGGTAGTTCTTTTTTGTTCTGAAAGGAGTTTCTGCATTTAATAGTGTGCCAAAAGAATTTTAACTTATTAAATAAAATATATTCTAAGTGAACCTAAAAATTACACTTTATAAACATAAAAATACTTTATTTTGGTGTAATACATCAATCATATCTGCAAATAGAAAACCAAAACTGTATATAAAGTAGTATTTCTCACCCAGCAACAAGAAGCACTTATGTAGTTATTTTTCAAAAGGGTCAGAAAAATGATTTAAAACCTACTAAAACTAACTTATAACTTAGATATTCATACTTAAGCTATTCAGTGATTCACTAATACTGCAAAACAAGCTTTCTTCTAGAGAGACAGTGGTTTCTTCACGTTAACTGGGTAAGATCTGGACGCATTAAAAAATGAAGGGTAAATCAATTGATATCTCTTTATGAATCCTAAGCATATGTTTGGTTTGGGGGTATGCTCATCAGTGAATTTTGTTATCAGAAATATTTATCCTAAAAGAAAAGACTTAGTTTTGATTTAGGGTTTCCTATCTCTGAGGTATCTGCACCTTCTTGGAGCCAATGGCAATAGCTCAGATCACTGTGTATCACTATTTAGGACAGGGGAGGCAAGGCTGGCTAATACAATACCCCTGTAGATTCTGTGTTCTAGAAGGAAAAAAATGAGGAAAACAAACATTATCCCAGACTTTGCTGTCATCAAAAACCAATAAAACACAATTTTGTTTTTTATACAGTACTAGCCAAAGAAAACAAAAATTAGAGCTTCCAAGAGCAGTCTAGTGCTCACCATTATACTTCTAATCTTGTGTGTATATAAGTATAAAATAATGACGTTTGGACAAAGAAGCTTGGTAGTTATTTATTTTAAAGTTACAGTACTTAAAAACTCCTTGATAATAAATAGCTTGGATGTTTCCAGTCCTGCTTCCAAGCGTGAGCTACGGTGACCTCGCTTCAGGCTGTGAGGATGGACGAGGGCAGCTTGCGGCCAGTGATGTTCTCCCGCCCAGCCCTTCTCGGTGTCATGGGCAGGTATCTCGACACTCAAAACTCATCGATTTTCCTCTGCAAGTACTTTAACATGGAGTCCATGCCTTGGGCTGAGCCCCAGATTTTCTTCAGCACTTCACACTCCCTCTCGTTGGCTTGTTCCAGCTCCATCTTCATGTTGCAGCGCACCAGGGCTTTGGACTCCTCAAGCACCTGCACGAACAAGCAGCAGTTAGTTAGTGAGGCTGTGCTGGCAGCAGGCTCCACTTCTCCAGACGTACAGAGGCAATCATCAAACTCAAGCAATCACCCTTTAAAAGGGTTATCAGTCTTCACAATACATGTCAGGTCTAATATATATAGAAAGCATATCTCATACTAGATGTTGGATAAATGCTCCACTTCAAAACAGGTGTTAAACTATTTTAACAGAGAGCTGGCCATCTGCACACTTGCCCGGGAGTAAACCCTTGAACGGTTGTCAATTCTGTTGATGCTCAATGAAAATTCCGAGAATGCCTGTTAAGGGGATTTTCTAAACAAAATGTAATTCATAATGAGGGTTGTTCATGCCTGGGACAGTTTAGATGGGAGTTGTGTCAGTTAATATTAAGCATTTCATCCCGTAATTTCCTAAATGCAGTTTTGTTAGAAGACTGAATATTATTCAGCATATTTATTACGCAAAAATTTAGGCCTGCTGTATGTGTGTATGGGGGATACTATTCTCATGATTATATATGACTTTGGAAATAGTAACCAATTATTTTTTTTTTTTTTTGAGTTGGAGTCTCACTTAGTCGCCCAGACTGGAGTGCAGTGGCCGCTGCCGGCCACCGCAGCCTTGACCTGCTGGGCTCCAGCGATCCTTCCGCCTCAGCCTTCCAAGTAGCTGGAACTACAGGCACGCGCTACCACGCCCGGCTGATTTTTATTGTAGAGATGAGGTCTCGCCAAGTTGCCCAGGCGGGTCTCGAGCCCCGGGCTCAGGCAATCCACTCACCTCAGTCCCCCAAAGGTGCGGGATTACAGGCTGAGCCCCCGAGCCTGGCTAATAACCAATTCTATCAACATCACTGTTGTAGACCTTCATAGGACATCTGAAGTTACCACATTTCAGACTGAAGTCCATTCCTTTAATCCTTGGGTATTTGCAAAGGGAGGATGAGGCAGTGTATCTGGGGCAATGGTACCAAGTGTGCTTCTGGCATATCTCACATGAAGGTGGCTCGGATGAGGGCAAATGTGGAGGACTTAGGAAATACTGCCAACATTTGTGAGCTCTCTGGAAGAAAAGTTGTTTTCAAAAAGTAGTATGTGTAACACAACCAATCAGACGTACAACTGGATTACACGAGGCAAGCTCCTTAATCCGAACCATCACTTCCTGGGTGAAGGTCCCGGGCCAGAACACCTGGGACACCAGGCCTTTGCCGCATGCCTCCTGCGCAGTCAGCTTCCGCCCGCTGAGCAGCATCTCATTTGCCTGAGAGGAAGAAGAGTAGATGCAACCTGAAATGCAAGAAGGAGACAAGCAGAAGACCCACCCCCAAAGATCCATCTCTCAAAATCCAAACTGAGGATGGACCTTTCTCTGAAAACTCTGGCCCCAGCAAGGACAATGAATGTGGCACAGCCTCTTCAGCCACCAAGAACAGACCTTGTGCAAGGTGCAGTCAACTGGGCAGGTGGGAAAGCAGCATACTGGGCCAATGACTTTTTTTTTGAGAAAAGCTTATCTTATGAGGTAATACAGAATCCCAGGGACTCAACAGAGAAATCTCAATTAGCAAAGGTCATTCGCCATTCATGTGGTGTAACTTCCTCTCCTCCACCATACCTTCCTTCCCCTAATGCCAGCCCTTCCCACATATGAACTCATTTAATACTCAAAACACCCTGGGAAAATGAGGCCTAAGGTTAGGAGAGTTGTAATCCTAAGGATTTGAACCAGGCATAGAACTACTACAAAATATTTTCTATCTCTTGAAGAGGCCAATGGAAACTTGTCCTCAATATATAGAGAAAATGTTCCAATGGCAGTGGTCGTTTCTGTTGGAGTAAGAAACTATCCAGGACCCACATGTGTTCAGAATTCCTGTGGTCTGCTTAAGACAAACTATAGTTACTTCACATGACTCGATGGAGAAAGATAACATTTGTTTTTGTCTAAAAAATATATACATGTATTATATATATAAAATTAATTTTAACTTTGTTCGGGGTTATAGATAACTTTTAAGGTCTAAACACAATGTGTATGGATTTTAATCATTAAACAGGCTCATAGATGCTGAGATAAAGTGGGAAGGGGAGATTATGCGTCTGACAAAGAAACTCCACATTAGCCTGAGGTAATGATTTTCTTTTTGCAGTTTATCTTGCCTGGTTAGCCTTCCTAAGACTTCAGTGAGCTTCTGGGGCTTAGGTAAACACACTTTTGGTAGGTGGCTGGCTCCCTTTTCCAAAAGAGGCAGAACCTCTGCAAAGGAAAGGCCCCAACATCACTAAGTCTCTCCCTTCGCCGACAGTGCCTTTACTTCCGGTGGCTGTGCTGACACCCTTTTGCTGCATGTGAAGGGCAGTCTGGGGAGCACCAAGTCAGAGCTGGCTTCTGGCCGGTTCACCGTCCTTCCCACCCAGGCGGGGACGGGTGAGCAGGGCTGGACAGGCTCTTCACAAGAAGGGTTTGCAAGGTGCTTCCCAGCCACCCAAGTGAAGCCTGTTATGTGAGCTTAGTCCTGGACAACGTCAGGAGTGTCTGAAGAGTTTGGCGATGTTCTACAAACCCCTGAACTGAACAGCTCCTTCTCAGTGAGAAGATGGCCCATAAACAATGGATTTGGAAATCTGGCTTAAGCTTCTTGTTAGCTGTTAAGATAGTTCATCCAGAGGCAGATTCAAATGGAGTGAGAAAGGATGGCAGAGCAGGGCTTCCTGAGGTAATGACTCACAGGAGTGTTCTATGGGAGCAGAGTTTGCCTTTCCCAGATTGTGTTTCCTTCATTCTCAACATTCAGTGAAGACACCACCACCAATCTCTTAAGTTAAACATGAGGTATGTTCTCAAGAGCAACTTGAACCACAGCACCTTAGCTCAGGCAGTGGATGCACTGAGTTTGGGTTTCTTTCTCTAGCCCCCCCATGGCTGTGCCATCTACCC
This sequence comes from Carlito syrichta, assembly GCF_000164805.1. Classification (NCBI taxonomy): domain Eukaryota; kingdom Metazoa; phylum Chordata; class Mammalia; order Primates; family Tarsiidae; genus Carlito; species Carlito syrichta. The sequence goes on from NW_007247111.1 coordinate 103,985, forward strand.
TAGTCAATTCTCTGGACATTATTTCCTGCCATCTGGAGGTCAGCTGACAGCCCACCACTGCTCTCCTCCCTGTCTCCCTCTCCTTGATTCTCTTGAGCCTGGTGCCAGTCGGTCAGAACAGCCCTTCCACCTGGTCAGCATGCTATCACTGTGGCATCCTCTTCTCAGCCTGGCTGGCTCCACACCAGCTTGTCACTGGGGATTCTCTTCCTCCCTTCAGTTTTCTCTGTTCTAGATGGGTGGGTGTTCAGGACAACACGGGCATCTCTCAAGAGCATGACAGGCAGGATGAAGTCAAGACTTTCGATGCTTCCTTATTTAAACAGTGCAGAGAGCTGGTTTAAACTACAGTCACCATAGAAAACCATTAAAAAAATAATTCTTGGCTGGGGCATGGTGGCTCATGCCTATAATCCCAGCACTCTGGGAGGCCGAGGTGAGAGGATTGTGTGAGTCCACAGTTTCAAGAACAGCCTGGGCAACTTGGCAAGACCTCGTCTCTACAATAAATCAAAAAATTAGCTGGTCTGTGGGCACCCGCCTGTAGTTCCATCTACTTAGAAGGCTGAGGCTTCCGGAAGGACCACCTGAGCCCAGCAGGTCGAGACTGTGGTAGCCGTAAGCATGCCACTGCACTCCAGCCTGGGCAACAGAGACTGCAACTAAAAAAAAAGAAAAACTCTTGGTAAGATTAGTAAGAATGAATGTACTCAATTTGAGTGAGCACATTCTTATACATGTAGTTTTCAATAATTTTAACATGAGTGGCTTCAAACTTTTACCCGAATAACTGATTCATAAGGACACTTTTTGGGAACTTCATCAGCTGTCACTTTGTTCCAAGATGGCAACTGTACACAGGACTAAGTGTAGAAGCCTAGAATACCAGATGTGATGAAAACTGTTTACAAAAAGTTATTGTGTGTCCATCGAGACAAATGAGAAATGCTAGAGGAAGGTAAAATAGAGATGTCTTTTAATCTAGACAATGTACAGTATGAGGCGTGGTAAGAAAACCCAGATAATGTAGACCATATGATAGGAGAGGACAGAACCCTGAGATTCAATCTCTTCTGGAGAAATAACTCAAATGAGCTTAAAGTGATGTCATACTGATGATGCTCTTTACTGCCAGAATAGGTAGTAATTGGTAGGAAACAATCTAGTTTACAGGAATCACTCAAAATGAACTGAAAGCAATTTTATCAATGACTTTTTACCATGGGAACCAGGTAGTGTCAGGTGCATACAGCACAGTGAGAAAGGCAAGACAAATGACTCAAAAGACATGCCCTTCACACTCCGCCTTCCTCTGTAAAGTAGGGATACCACCTGGGGTAGACACAGATGTGCCATCCAGATGTCCCAGCCCAGGAATCACTCGCTGCCCAGCTGCTGGGAATGCAGGCAGCAGTCCACTAAGAGCCCCTTGGAGCTTCCCTTGTGGACGAGCCCTTCCCGAGCTGTACCCCACGGCTGTGTACGGCAGGGCAGCTGAAACCACTGTGAGGCCTTACTCAGCTCCTGTGAGTGGCTGAGACCGTATCACCCTCTGCCCAATCCTGCTTCCTCCCTGCCTTCCACAGATGCTGACACCTGATTCAACAAATTCTGCTTCCCCAGATGTACCTCAGTTTCCAGAGAACCATCTTGTGACAGGTTCTCTGGAATGGAGAGAAAGAGGACAAGGAAGGGTTTTGAAGTTGGCTAGCAACAAGGACCCCCTGCTAGAACAGGTGGAGCAGCCACAGCACCTGATATAGGTGCTGTCTGTGTTAACACTCTCGTGCCCCTGCTGCTTGTAGACCACACAAGGCCTTTCTCTGTAAGACAACACAGCTCTCCCTAAGACCCACCCCATCCATTCTCCTGGCATCAGGCCTATAACTCACTTCTCCCTAAGGAGTTGTATAGTCCAGCTAGAATGTGCTAGTGGGAGCTTCGAGAAGCCTCGTGGGCCCGGATTCTAAGACCACCTGACCCAATGTGACCTTACTTCTGGAAGCCTGAAGAAAAATGGGAGCCCCGATGAGTAAAGCTGAAAGGCCAGGACTGCCTGGCTGACCGTGGAGGGGTGAGACAAGATGCCATGTGGGACTTATGGCCAGTGCGAGAGGGAGGGGACGGGAAGCCCTGGAACTGACTGGGGTCTGGTAGAGACAGAGCACCTGGCCATGGGACCCAAGTGACCACACATGGGAAATGTTTGTCCACCATGAGCTGAGTTCCATCAGACCCTTGAGGTGAGGTTAGGCAGGGCCTGGGGCAGATGCATAGCTGGGGTCAGGCAAACTCCAAAAGGCACGGGCGAGGTGCCTGAGCAAGCAGATTCAACTCCCCACCCTCACTGCTGTCAGTCCTGCGTCCGCTCACACCCTTGGTCATGGGAACTTCTTGTAACCGACAGTGGCATATGGGCGGGAGGGCATACACGACAAAATGGGAACAGCAACTTCACAGGAACCTCACCCAGCAGTGGCTGCAAAAGACTATGGTGAGGAAACATCCCCAGTGGGGGAAGGAAGCATCTGGTCATCCACAAGGTGTAGGAGAAGTGGATCAAGGTTAGGTCAATACTGACCTTGGCAGTGAAGGATGGCCTGTACGACTGGAGACGAGGTCTGGAGAGACAACTGTGAATGGATGGTTGGGAAAGTGTGCAGGGCACTGTCTCATATCCATGGCCACCAGGGCATATGCCACAGAAGGGACATTAAACTACTATGTGGAACAAATTGTGTTTGCCAGTCTGGCAGGATGGTCACACAAACTGAGTGGCTGCAGAGCAAGGGATGGAGCTCAACAGCACAGACTCCAATTTACCAAGACTGACTTTGCTACATAACGCCCAGCCTGCCAGCATCATGCCCGAGACCAGTTGTGGGCACCAGGCAGCAAGCTGGCTATCCTGGCTGGAGTGGACACTTCCTCTGTGTCTGGATTCTCAGGCAGCACCACTCTCTGAGGCTCCGGGGGCTCAGGTGGTGCCACAGGGTGCTGCACCCATCCAGGAGGTCATCCTCACAGCAAAGGGCCTATGGGGGTTGGGGTCCTCTGGTGGAGTCACATATGGTACCTGCAGAGGCTGTCGGCCTGGGGCGCTGGCCTAAGCAGCACTGTTTGGAAGTGGCTCTGTGAAGATGGGCACCATCTTTTAGTCCACAGTATACACCGGGCAAAGACGTTTGTATGGTGCCTCCTCCCCAACTAGAAGGACACATGGGCTTGGGAAGTGGGGTGGGAGCAGGTACTTCTTGGTCCTCCTCTGTTCAATTGCAGCAGCAAGTAGGTAAGTGCAGAGTCTCAGACCTTAGTTTTGCTGCCAGGGTGGCAGCCAGGGCTAGAGAGGTAGTATCCACGGGTTGGGGGAATCTAGAACAAGGAGGTGATGCAGAACAGAGTAGTACAGACACCAGATGTGGCATAGGGGCTTGTAGTCTAGCTTATTCGCCTTCCTCCTCATTTTGCATTTCTTTATTTTAAACTTTCTGTCTTTGGAATAAGTTTAGATGTATGGAAACTTGATAAAAAGGAGTAGAGTCCCCGTAAGCCCTTCCGCAGCTCTCCTTAGGTTAACATGTTAGATAACATCTTGCCACTGACACTGTCCTATCAACCCAACTGCTGACCCTACAAGACTTTTACCAGCCTTCCCACTTGTATTACTCTCTCTGGTCCAGGATCCCATCTAGGGTACACTCTGCTCTGAGCTGTCATGCCCTTCAGTTTTCTTCAGTTGGCAATGGTTCCTCAGTCTTTCCATGTCTTCTATAACCCTGACACATGAAAAAGGGCTGATCAGCAATTCCAGGTTGGACCTCATCTGGGTCTGACGTTTTATCGATGAGGCTTAGGTGGTGCAGGAGCCCCACACGGCGATGGAAGCTGTGTCCTCCTCCCCAGTGCATCACAACGGGGTGTACTGAGATTGGCATGTGTTGTTACCGGTGGATTCTGACCACTGAGTGAGGCGGTGCCTGCTAGGCTGCTCCACTGTAAAGTTACTGCTTTTCTCGCTGCAAGTAATGAGAGGATGCAAGTATCCTTTCTCTCACCATACCTTACCCGCTAATTTTAATATCCAGGTGGTTCTTGACTGAAACATGGATTACCGTCCAATTTTCCCTGGAAGAGAGCCCTTGAAACCTGGAGGAGCTGCCCCCAAACATGCATGGATCTGAACAACATGGGGGGTGCTGCCAGATCTCTGCAGAAAAGGACCTGCTGCCCAGTTGCCAGCAGTGCTGCTGTCAGACGGCCATCGGCTCCTTGAAGGACATCCTTAGCTGCAGAGAGTCACCGCTTCCCATGTACCCCACAACCCCATGAGTGTTGTGTCCCATGTACCCCACACCCCAGGACGAAGAGTAGTCTGACCTCTCCCTCTGTCCAGTCCTGCTTCTGTCCAACCCTCCAATAGGTACTGCTGACCGCCTGATAATTCTCCCACATGCCCAATTCTGCTTCTGGAGAACCTGACTCATGACACCAGCTTGCCCTGTTTCAAGGGCTAAGGAATGAGATGTATATAACTGCTTGTTAAATCACAAGCTACAATACACAAACTATTATCATGAAGGAATTAGTTTAAACAGTTAAACAATAAAAACACAACATTATATGGAAAACAAATCCTCTAATCCTATACAAGTTTGCTCCTTAAAATTGCTTTCTTCTAAAAGCACAGTTTTTAGGTTATTAGGTAAAGAAGTTTTCAAATGCAGACTCTGCTGGCTAGGTTACAGACTAGGTATTTACTGACAGTGGATATTGATGTTAATCATGCTAAGTTGTGGGTTTCTCAGTGAATGAAGTTCTTTTCCAGGGAATGAGGCACAAGAGTGCCATGAACAAAATATGGACCAAAATCAGAATAACAAACACACTGTATAGCTTTAGAAAAATAACAACCAAAATAGATTTTTTAAGGAAGTTTTCTAGAATGATAAAGGTACTCACAGATGCTCCTCCCATTATCTTGGGAAACATAACGGTAGAACAGCCATCCGGACTCTGTCCGAAGGTAGTATAGGGTGTTTGAAACCAAGCCTTTTCGTTAGCCCAAACCACATCGCAAAGAGGCAATATAGATGCTCCTAGCCCAATGGCTGGGCCATTGACTGCTACAATAATGGGCTTCTTAAACTGAATGAAAGTATTCACAAAGTTTCTAAAATGGGAAAAAAAAAAGGGCAATTACTCAACACATTAAACATCTGAGCAAAGGAAAAGAATATTATGGAATTCAATTTACCAAGATGTAAACTGCAGAAGTCATTAAGAGTTGAGATTTGATTAAGGCCTTCCCCTAGCAGTTGTGAACTCTGGACTTACTGGCTGTGTGCTATGAAGGCTTGATGACAGCCTGGTCCCAAGCGGGAGAGTCACTACAGGGCACAGCCTGCACTTGCACTTGCAGGTGGCTCCTGGGCTCTAGCAACAATAGACCTTGCTCCTCAATCTGTCTTCTCTTGAAGACTGGTGTACATTTGGGGCTTCATATAATCAATCGAGAAGCTGTCCCAGAGGAAATACTGAGACTGCCTGGTGTTGTGTGAATTAGGGGTTCAGAAACCCTGGGATCTGGGTCTAGCCTTGGTATGTGATTTTAGTCAGCTTACCAAGTATTTGGAATCAACAGCTATTTCTTGAGTTTATGTGGAAGTGGGCTGAACAGCCCAGGGGGATGCAGAGACAAGAGTCTCACAGGCTGGTTTAACACAGGAAACCCACAAACAACAGCCTCAAGCATCATGAGGCATGCACCTGCACATCATCCTCTTCTCCTGTGACCCAGCAGGAGTTCAGGGGAGAGCCAGAGCAGGAAAAAAAATGGCTGCCTTCACAGAGGATGCTGAGTTTTATGACACTGAGCACTACTTATTTTTGGATCTGTTTTAGGATCAGGATGGCAAAATAGGCTACTTTTCAATCTAGGGTAGGTTGATGTCACACCACACCGGCAATGTGCATCTTCTTCTCTATATTGGAAGCTGAATTTATTTTCAGAGGTCGTTTCTGTTATGATTTCACACAGGGGAGACAAGGATATAAACTAACACTAAAATAAACACAAGATAGTTCCTTTAAGGTAGTCTGAGTTCTAGATCAGAATTACAGAATAAATAGAACTTTTCATTTGCTGGATTCTAAACTTGACCTCCATATCGTCAGTACTAAAAATAACAATCTAGATACTCTCTACAGTTCAGCAATTTAAAATCTAAAGCGATCTGCAGATCTTTTCTGAAAATCATGACTCAGCATCTGTAGTACCCCCCCCCCCCTTGACTACCCTAAATGCTGAAAGGGTGAGTCATATTTTTTTTGGAGGGGGTGGGTTGGGGAGGTGAGGAGGAGTTGCAGAGTTTAGCAGCTAGACCTCAGCGTAGCCACTCAAGGCCCCAAGGTTTGCAAGATCTTTGCACTGAGCAAGAATTAACTCACCCAAATGAAGGAGCTGAACTAACTCTTTCTAAATAAGAGCGCCTGCGGCATTGTCAGAAAGATCACACTGGGGTTTAATGATACAGAGAGAATCAGACACCTTTTAAGCAGGCTCTTGAAATAAGCTTAGAAAAACCACATGAGGCTACTTCACTTATGCTGTCTTTTGAGGATTTGGGGGTCAATGACATGAGAGAGAAATACAATTCCTAGGCTTGGTTACCGACAACTCTCAATTCTCGAAAAGGTGACTGCTGAATTGTCTTCGTGATTAAGTACAGACTTTCCTTGTCACTCCAGGGGCCCCAGAAGCTCTACTTTCATTTGCCTCAAGTGAGGGGGGGGCGGCAAAGCAGAAAATGCCCAAAGGCCAACAACTGGAAACCATGATGGGGTGACAGATTAACATGAAAGGGATGACCAAAATCAGGGTAATAATAAGATAATTCTATAGAGAAGCTGTTAAAGAGAGCTCATTACTTCATGTAACATTGCCCCTCCGCATGTCTGTTTAAAAGCAAAAAAATCTGCTTGTAAAACAGATACTGAAAAATAAAATCTTAGATTTGGACAGGCTGAAGGTATTTTATTTGTATTTTTGGCCGGAGGTTGGTGGTTCCTTTGGGAGGGTGTGGGTAAAGCGGCACACTCTGGGGCAGGCAGCACCCTCCCTACTCGTAGGATGGGAGCTGGCCATGCTGAAGCTTGAGCTCCTGTACTCTAGGAATGAACGTGGTCTGCACAACACAACAAAACCAAAATCTTTACAGAAACACTTTTCTTTCGAGTAGAAACTTACCAGGGCCAATTTAAGGCCTAGCTATGGGGATGTAAACCCAGCCACAAGGCTATTTAGGCGGGAGGCAGATATCACCCCTAGGCTGGAGGGAGCAGGCCCCTGCTTCTGCTAGGCCTCAGGCAAGTGCATTTTAAAACTGAAAATAATCAAACATAGGCATGCGACATACTGAATTTAGATTTGCTTCCTTGGGATTATTTGTGTTGGGTTCGGCAGGGAAGGAGAGCAATATGTACCACAAAATTCGTCTAAAAAGACTTTATAATTAAACAAAAGTCTTCCTTTGGAGAACATTTACTAATTCAGACAGCTGATGGAAAAATCACACTGGGAATTGCTTGAGGAAAATAAGGCACAAAGCCCTGAAGCTTGAACAGCCAGTTGGCTGCATTTTCTCAGGTGAGCCCTCCCTTTGAATGTCAGGAATGGGAGTTCTAGGGGCCTGTTTACTCACTGGTCGGGCTCCCTCCCAAATCCTCTGTCTCCCTCCCTCCTTGGGGGAGAAGATTTCTTGCTTTTGGGGAGAGGAGGTTCCTTATCCTTGAGACAAAAGTGGCAGCTACTGGTTCCTGGAGACTTAAAAACCAAAATGCTATACTGTAATAATTTTGTTTCTATCACTGTTGTGCTGAGTATTTTTACTACAATTAACCTGCAGACTGGTTATTACTACCAATTCTGATAACAAAATTAGCAGTCTTGGTACCTGGCAACCTAATATTTAATCTAATCTTATTTCCTACTTTTCTTTTGGAAACTTGCTACAACAAAGTCCTTTGCCTCAAAGGTTTAAGGAATTTGAGACAAGACACCAGAGAAACAAAAAATATACATAGAAAGAGCTTTTGTGTATACGCCAATCTTATCCACATAAAAATTAATTTAAATGCAAATGAGCAAGAGGAAAGGTTAAGTGAATCTGGTGTAACTAATTATTTTTCTGATCCTGTCAAAGTATGTTAAGAAAGATTCACATGGACAAAGACATAGGTAAAAAAGAAACAAGGCTTCCCTACAGCAGGACTTGGCTCTTTACTAGAATACCAATTCAGCTTTTGGGGCCAATGAGGATGAGTGGAAGGAGAGTTGGGAGCTGATGAAAATTAACTTTTAAAGTTATCTAAAAGTTCAACAAACAAAATCTCTACTTAATTCTGTCTTGATTTCTCTTTTTTCTGCTTTTACGAATCCCAACACTACAAGACATACCACTGGCAAGGGTAATTCAACAACGGGGGGAGGAACAGGCCGTGATAGGGTGAGGTAACAGCAAGGTTCATGAATGGAGTGCAGGGAAAATCTACCAGAGAAGGTAGAGTCAGCACCTAGAAGGCACTGGCTCACAAAACCTATGTCTTATTACATCAGAGCTAACAAAAAGCACAACGTTATGTGTAATCCATGTGAGCTCACAGAAAACAGACAAAGTGACCACATGAAGCATACCTGTTTGTATTTAGAAAATGAAGATTAAATTTTATGTAATTCATCTAGATTGGATAAGTTAATCATGAAGAATATATACAGGTTGTCTTACAAGTGCCAACAATCTCAAGGAATTATGCACACCGATCAAGGTTTAATCTGTTTTGTTTTTTTTTTGAGTTGGAATCTCACTCTGTCACCTAGGCTGGAGTGCAGTATGATCGACCTGCTGGGTTCAGGTAATCCTTCTGTCTCAGCCTTCTGAGTAGTTGGGATGACAGGTGTGTGTCACCATGTTCAGCTAATTTTTGAAATATTATAGAATGAGGTCTTGCCATGTTGTCCAGCCAGGTTGGTCTCAAACTCTTGGGTTCAGGCAATCCTCTCACTTCAGTCTCCCAAAGTGCTGGGATTACAGGCGTGAGCCACTGTGCCTGGCTTGGTTTTACCTACTTTAAATAAAATTCATTTTTGAAAAATTAGACAATTATACATATAGTGATTAGCATGATAAATGAAGAAATGTTTATAGCAGAATTAGTTGGTTTTAGGGAAAGCTTTTTGTTCTGTTACAACATAGCAGTGGAAAATCTAATAACTGAGGAAATACCTCAGTCATACTGTTACATAAAAAAATTGCAAAGCAATACAGTATAAATTCACTTACTTAACAGAATTAAAAATACATTTATATTATTTATGTGTATGTATGAAATATGTATTTGAAAATGCTTAGACCAAGTGATCTACTATATATCATGGTAACTATGGTTAATAACAATGTACCATATACTTGAAAATTGCAAAGAAAATAGATTTTAAGTGTACTCACCACAAAAAATGCTAAGTATGTGAGATAATGCATTTATTAGCCTGATGTAGCCATTCCACCAAGTATATTTCAAAACATTATGCTATATAACATAAGTACACACAATTTTTACTTGTCAATAAAAAATAATTTAAAAACAAAACCTAAAAAAACCCCACAACAAGATATTCAGAAAAAGGTGGGGAAGATATACAAATGAACATGGAAGTGTGTGAGAGAGAAGGAGGACTTTGATTTTTTACTCCATATCTAGTTCTCTGTCTAGTTGGAGCTTGGCATGAACTTGAACAAGAATGTGTCTGGCTTGCACTAAAAAATTTTTCCATGTGATGTTATGGAACTAGCTTGTCATAAAGCCTAGACAATTTATTTTGGTCAAGCAAATGATAAGTTATTACTTGGAAGAGACCTTTATTTAAGGATTGAGGATAGAACACACTCATAGCACAAATAATGGAAACTCTGGCTATACATTATCATATACTCTAATCATTAGAACATTCCCTGAACACTTCTGGGTTTAAGGTGGCCCTGAAATGAGTTATTTGCCAAAGGTAAGTTGTAATTTATGCCGGGCTCATAGAAAAGACAAATGATTTAACTAATTTTGCTACTAGTGTCTCTCCATGAAAGATGCATGTTTTATTCTCAAGGCTTGTTTGGGCCTGTTCTATCAGGATTGGTGCACCAAAAACAAAACACCAAGCAACATTTAAAAAACACCATTTTCACATACCTGATAGCTTCTGCCATTTTAGTGCTTTCTCTTTTTCTGTCATCTGTTAAGCGCCGTATAAAATAAATAAAGTCAAGTCCGCAACAGAAGACACTGCCAACGGCGCTGAGCAGCACAAGCTTGCTGTCGTCGGCTGCAGCTGTGCTCAGAGCACTCTGGACTTCCTTCATTACCTGAAAGTCACCAGAAGTTATAGTGGCAAAGAGTCTTTTGGGGACAGAATCCTAAAGGCATTTTATTATTGGATAATCTGGATCTATAAAAACACATTCCTGGCCTGATATAGTTCCCTACATCCACCATGATTTTAACTAATTTGCAAATGTCTTAGTTTCTGTAATCAGAGACTGAGATGCTGGGGATGAAGTATAAATATAGCTACGTAACTAAGTATAAACAGAGTATAATTAGAAAGACTCGTGAGTCTACATTACCTTAATATTTCTATAGATAAGGCAAAAGTTACATATTATATCACTGGGCATTTCTCCAGTTTGGACAGCAGGTGGCACATTCAAACCAGCTGAAAGAAACAAGTTCAGTCCTGTTTTTTTTTTTTTTTTTAAAACCAGTCTACCACACTTGGGACAGAAACCTAAATAGTCTGGTGTATAAGTGTATTAAGTCCAAGCACATTAGCATGGAAAGGTAATTTTAGAAGGGCACAAAATAATTTAAAACAATCTTTATGAAGCATTTAAAAATAACCATCGAAAGGACTCTGTAGCCTAAAAATGTATTGAGGACCAGCTTTGAGCTGGTTTGTTATGTGACCCTGGCCAGACAGACACACAGGCTTTCTGTAGTTCGGTTTTCTTTCTTTCTGTAGTTAGGTTTTCTCATCTAGCTACACACAAGTGGAAAACAAATACTAGAACTTAAAATTTTGGCAAGGTATTGGGCAAGTTCAAGTACTCGCAATTCTAGAAACTACATGGAATTCATTTTCAAACCTCTGCAAACCACCAATCTCCCTTGGTCTTGAAAGCTCATCCAAGGTACTAACAGCAATGAGTGTGTGTTCTGCTACAACGAAGAATCTGAAGACTAGGCATGATGAGAAACTTTCTGAAGGGACTTCGACCCCAGGGCATTTTAATTCTGCCTGACCAAAGAGCCCTTTAAAAATCTGAAGAAAGCTATGGCGGAGCCAGCACACACACTTCTCGTGACTCCAGGAGGCCCCCATACCCTCCAGACAAGAGCTCCCAGCTTGGGAGGTGGATGAGGACAGAGGAGCAGCCACTACCTCCCACCCAAGCTCTGGTTCCCGTCACAGCACACACCCAGGAGAATGGATGCGGTCACTCAGCACACACCTGGTGTTCCCCCTTCACCACAGTCAGAGGCACAAAGGGAAGCCAAGCACCAAATGTCACCTCTGCTTCCTACCTTCTAGTGGGCATTGGAGATGGCCCAGAAGGAGGTTTAGAAAGAACACAAAGAAGAGCACCAATCAGCAAGCAGGCCCAAGCAGCAGGGGCATGGAGAAGCATGGAGCACAAATCAGTCCAACGAGCGCATCTCACCTCTGGGTTTAGTGAGTTATTCTCTGATGATTTTGTGGACAACAAGATGTGGGTGAAGCCATCCTGCTTCCTGACGACAATGTCTCTGTATCTGTAGGCACTCTCTGTCTGCCTCACACTGAAACGCAACCGCTTGTCAAAAGGCTGGTCTCTTCTGTCGTCAATAAATTTCCTTTTCCCGGCTGTCACTCCTGTAACAGATGTCTGTATGTTGGTGGTTCCATTGGCTGTTAACGCATCCATGAACGGAGATGTACCTGCCAAGAGTTTGAAATCACAGTGGTCTGTGATGTCCCACTACCAGCTCACTCCCCAGTGTCATCTCTGAATTAGATAAAAAATGTTCATTAAAAACCCAGGAGTTAACGTACTAATGCAAGAATGTTAAAACTTAGAACTTTTAGATAGTCTACCTTTAAAGTCATTTGCTTTCTTTCCATGTCTGACAAGGAAACTACTTTTTTGTTTATCTTGCCTAAAAAAATGAAGATGAAGGGGTTACTTACTGAACAGAAGCTACAAAATCTGGGACTACTGAAGAATTTAAGGACGATGCATCTCATGGAGAGTACCTACTCCGGGTTTGAGAAGTTGAAAGAAAACAGGAAAATGATTCAAGAAAGTATCTTATTATAAGAGTTGAGGCCATTCTAGTCAAAACCTTTTCTGGATGAAGACTGACCTGTAGACACACAAATGCAGCCATCGGTGACTGCAGGTCTACAGAGTAGTGCAGGCCACCAATGCAGACTACTACCCCTGAGGAATATTCGAGATGCTCAGGAGTTCTTCCTTATGTTGCCCTGGAAGGGGACTATTAGAAAGTCCATGAACTCATCTAGTTCCATGACTTTTTCAAGCAGCCCTGTAATCAGCTCTCCTGTCTCCCAGCACATGATGCATTTTCACCAGTGTTCTCTCCTGTGTCACAGCTCCTCAACATCAATGGGTGGCGTTTTAAGATATGGTCTCCTGAACTTGGTATATTTTATTAAAATAAACTCAAGGGTTTCATGAAACACTTTACTGGAGTTACCAAGATATGCCAAGGTAAGAATTAGAGTATTTTGTTTTTTAAGAGATGGGGTCATGCTATGTTGTCCAGGCTGGTCTCAAACTCCTTGCCTCCTTGTGATCCTCCCATCTTACAGGTGTGCATGAGCCACCACACCTGGCTAAGAATTCAAATAATCATCATCATGCCTATATAAATGGTCTAAATAATACCTAATGTGGTAATGAATGTACAAAGTCTTTGGATGAGAAAAAAGGAAAGAAATATAAGAAAACTGGATCAGGCTTTACTAACACATTAGCAAAAACAGAAGTGCCCTGAAAGAACGAACATGAAGAATCTAGTCAGAAGTATTTCCTCCAAAGTGAAAGAGATTAAAGCTACCAGAAAAGACTCATAAATGGACATTTTAGAGGAGGCAAATAATCTCCCTGCAAAACAACTTGACTTTCATTCACCTGGTTGAAATAATACTACCCATTTTAATCTCTAGAGATTTCAGAGAATTTAGAGAATTTTGAAAAATTTAAAGCAGTTATAATACTGTACATGGGTCAATAATCTAAAAATATAACAAGATACATGTGAAAGGCTCCCCAGCATCTGCTGCTTTTTGTCTAGGACACTTCCTGCCCCCATTAGCCACCAAGGTTGATTTCTTAGGTGCCTTAGGTGTGTCTAAAACACATATTTCTCCATCCTCCCCCTTTAAAAAATACAATGGCAGAATGCTAGCTATCATTTATCTTGTATATATTGTTATGCCTTACTTATATATACACAAGATGTGTACACTGTTATTTTTGCTTTTACTCATTCGACAATATCTTAGAACTTTTGTTCTCTCTATCAGGACATCGTTTCCTACTTTTTTTTTTTTTTGAGTTGGAGTCTCACTCTGTCACCCAGACTGGAGTGCAGTGGCCGCTCCCGGCCGCCGCAGTCTCGACCTGCTGGGCTCCGGCGATCCTTCCGCCTCAGCCTTGCGAGTAGCTGGAACTACAGGCACGTGCTACCACGCCCGGCTAATTTTTTTGATTTATTGGAGAGACAAGGCCTTGCCAAGTTGCCCAGGTGGGTCTCAAACCTGTGGGCTCAGGCTTTCCTACTCTTTTCTAAGGATGGACTAGGATTCATTTTTCCAGTCCACAATGAAATAGGCACTAATATTCAAAGATCCGTTGATGTGACAAACAATGCTGCAATGTAGAACCCTGGCATGGGTCATTCCAATGAGGGTAAATCTACAGGCATTTCAAAAGAACTTGTGGCCTTGAGCACTTTTAAGTGAAAGGGCATTTGATAAGATCTTACCAGTAAGACAGGGTGCTGCCAAATCTCCCAGGAACTCAGGGAAAATCCTTTCTCTTTCTTTTTACCTGCATCCTCTCCCCCACCAGATTCCTCTCCCATCAGAGACATCGAGACTCAGAGACATCTCGCAGATCACCTACTAGCAACTTGATTGTACTTTTTACTAAATAGAGAAAAACAAATCATTTCATATGAAATAGTATAGCACTGGAACCAATTATTTTATCCTAATGATATTTGGCTTCGAATGGAAGTCTGGACACTAAGGGACTTATTTATGTCCAAAAAAATCAAAATTTTATATTTTACAGTTTTCTAATGTGTTAATGTGTGAAACAATCACCAACATGCATCGCAGGTTCAACGATATATGTTGTGCGATAGTAATTTGTTTGACATTTTCCACCTGATGTTTTTCTATTCAAGCAGTCTAGTTTTCTTCTGTTGACATTAATAATATGTAATTTATTGTCCAGTCTGTTGTTTGAAGACAATGTGAAAGGATGCACTCATGACTCCTGAAAACCATTTCTCAACTGATCAGTCAAAAGCCTGACTAATTTCAAATGGGAATTTGAATAGATTTTTCATTATTTTTGAATGGAAAACTTTAAGGAAACATACACTTTTGAAAAAGTTGTACTTGTGTAAGTTCATCCTGTATACTCACCAGCAATCTCTTTATGTTCCCTGAGAGGGGACATCTGAGTCCAAAGGGTTCAAATGCTCCCCAGTCTCTTCTACCTCAGAAACCCTCTCCAATCTGCTTGATCACTTGCTACTACTACCCTTTATCCTCACATTCCCCACAGTCACATCTGCCTGCACTTCCTGTCTCCACTTCTTCCTTTGCCCAAAGTTCCTCAACTCACTTAAATCTAGTGCTTGACTCACTATGGCAGATCACCTTTTGAGCACAAAACATGGGTCCTGGATGATTATGAACATCTGAGCCTGGGTGAGCAGGAGAGAGAGGAAGTAGCTGAGGGAGGGAAGGAGAGATGCCTGGTTTCCTTGATGGTGAGCACTCCCATGAAGATATGTAGAGCCCTCAAGTTGGTGACAAGTCAGGGCTGCAGATACAGGCTTGGGGGTAGGTGCCAGAAATGATGGTTGAATTGACAAGTAAGAGCCCCACAGGAAGTGTGTAAGCCTGCTGAAGTCAGCTGGGGAGTGCCACACACAGGGCCAGGGGACAGCAGGGAAGTAGAAAGGCAATTACAGTCTTCCTGACAGGAAGGAGAGAATGACACGCAGTGAGGATGTGTCAATAGTGGCATATGTAGAGGTGGAGGAGAAAAAAGAGGTAATGGGAGATTAGAGATAATTAATAATCTTGGGAAAGTTGTTTCACTACAGCATCAAAGGCAGAAGCCAGATCTTAGGATATAATGAAAGACAAATAGAAATTGACACATAAACAACATCCATGCTCAACCAGGAATTTGTAAAAATGTTGTTTTAAGAAACTTGAGAAACAGAAATACAATCATACATGAGAAGACACACTTAGGTAATGGCTGATAATAATGATTTCCCTGCCTAGAGATCACATCAGGAAAACTGTGCAGAGGTGAGCAGGGTGGCCACATGCCACGGCAGTGGAGTGATATGACAGGAGACGGATGTGGAGAAGGCTGGGTACTTGGGCCTCCTTAGGAGAAGGGGGTTCCTTCAGATTACACATGCCAGTGTGTTGACAGTGTTGAGTGAGAGCTGTTTGGGCCTTCACCAGTTACCTGAACTGGAGTTTTAACAGGTGCTCTATCAAATCACAAGAATCATCCCAGCAACGGAGGAAGTCCTGTTGCTGTGGTTTGAATGTTGTGTTCCCTCAAATTCACCTGCTGAAATCTCAGTCCCCAAGGTGATGTTCTTAAGATGTGGGGCCTTTGGGAGGAGATTGGGTCATGGGCGTAGATTTCTCATGAATGGGCTTTGTGTCGTTATCAAAGAGGCCTGAGAGACCTTTTGATCTATCTGCCAAGTGAGGAAGAGGGCCCCCACCATGCACTGAATCTGCTGGTGCCTTGATCTTGGACTTCTCAGCCCCCAGAACTGTGAGAAACACAAAAATAAAGCCTGTATTTTATTAGGGCAGCCTGAGCAGACTAAGGCAGCCCTTAAGTGCAGGATAGCTGCTTTTACTAGGACAAAGCTGACTGGCTTTGAGTCAGCTTCTTCTACAGTGTCTTTTATTTAAAAGGCAGACTTTCTTAAACTCTTCCAGCAGTTTTCCTTGTGGCTTCCTTCCATGGAAGCAGATTTTTAGGCAATGAGGTCCGTGCAGCTTTCATATGTGGGTTTCAGGAAAAGTTCAACATTTTCTTTGTGGTGACACTTCCTGTGAAGCTATCTGTGGTTCTGCAAATTTAAAAATGGATTCATTTTGGCTTCTGACCAAGTCCACTGAAATTGGTCTGCAGTCTTCTGTGTTAAAAACTTTGTGGGCTTCCTAGTGCCAGTGAGGTCCCTGCTGATTTCAGACTCCGTGATATCCCTAAGTGCTTCACTACCATGTACATCTCAATGACTCCTAGGACCTCCTATTATCCACCTGTGCAGGGCATGTGATGACTCACTTTGTATTATTAAGGGGGAGAAGTATTCACAGCAGGACAGAATCTGGGAATCACAGACTGACATCAATGAGCTAGGTCCTGACCACCTCCCAGTCTCTGTATCACTCAAGCCCCTCACTTGAGCCAACTGTGGCACTGTTCTTACACCACCCAGGTTGTGTTCACCTCATGACCTTTGTACTTGCTCTCCCCTCTGCTTAGAATGCCTGTGACCTAGAGTTCAAACAGCCAGTTTCTTTTGCTCACCTAGACAACAAATGAAATGTCAGCCCCTCAGACAGCCTTCATGGATAACCTCTCTAATATTGGCCCCTCCTATGACTATTATCCTGGCTTGCTTTCTTCAAAGCATCCCTCAAGGTTATTTCTTTCTGATTTCATTTTTACTTATAGTATCACCTATATAGTCCACCAAGCTCTGTAAAATGTGGGGCCTTTGGGAGGTGATTAGGTCCTCATGGCTCACTCACTAACATATTCCTACTGTGCATAATACTCCTTCAATATTTACTGAAAAGATGCATGGAAGGCATATTTTAATCTGCTGAAAACCTGGGGGTTGGGGGGAAGATGATTACAGATGGAACAACAGAAGAACAACTGCATACTTATCTTCTGAAAGTATACAAGACAGAAGAAAATGGGATAGCATCTGTGAAGTGCATGAAGAAAAAAGAAAGCCACCCTATATACACAGAATTTATACATCATAAATGTCCTTCAGAAACAGGAGAAACAAACACACTGCCAGACAAAACCTGAGAATCTGTTACCAGCAGACTTACACTAATAGAAATGTTAAAAGATGTTCTTCAGGCAGAAGGAAAATGACACCAGACAGAAGCTTGGGTATAAAGAAAGGAATGAAGAGTACCAGACTTGTGAATATATGGGCAAAAATGAACCTGCACAGACTGCATGTTACATGTAATTAAGAGTAGAAAGTTGTAGCTGCTTGGCCTAGTCACACAAAGTTTCCTTTGCCTTCATACCAACCTAAAAAAAAAATGAATATGAACCAGTTTGTACACACAACGCAAACATTTGAGAATATTTTCTGGCAGAATGTGATTTAGAAAGACTGATCTCTGATGCAGCTTAAGCAAAAAGAGAAAAACAGCCAAGAGATTAAAAGTTATTAAATAATTACCTCTCAAAATCTTTTTTTGGGTCAGGCAGGTTAGAGAATAGCTGACTGTAAAAGTGGCAAACCGCTCCAAAGCACAGAAAAAAAGAAAGAAAACCCATTCAATTCATTTTGTAGAGACAACTTAACTTGATGTCAAAACTATGGCTCAGCCTGTAATCCCACGCCTTTGGGAGGCTAAGGTGAGTGGATTGCCTGAGCCCGCGGGTTCAAGACCCGCCTGAGCAGCGAGACCTCATCTCTACAATAAATAAAATCAGCCGGGTGTGGTAGTGCGCGCCTGTAATTCCGGCTACTCGGAAGGCTGAGGCAGAAGGATGGCCGGAGCCCAGCAGGTAGAGGCTGCGGTGGCCGGGAGTGGCCACTGCACTCCAGTCTGGGCGACAGAGTGAGACTCCAACTCAAAAAAACCAAAAAACAAAAAACAAAACAAAAAACTAGACACAGATGCCACAGAGCAAAACCACACATCAGTTTTATTTATTACTCACAACCACACAATTCTACTTTATTAATAGGAATGACAAAAGGCATTTTTAAGAAGTTGTGAGAGAGCTCAGTGCAAGGGCAAGAATAAAACACATACTAAACAATAGCTTTCCTACATTCTAGGGACTATTTAGAAAATATACACTAAAACAATCCTCATCTATAATATAAACTTAAATTAGGAATAAATATAATCTTCAAGAAGTATACTGAATAAGTAGAAAACATCAGGTTTTACCATATAGGACATTAAAAAAAAAAAACTAAAAAAGAAGGAAAATGCCATGATTCTAGAGAATACGAAATACTGTAAAACTATCAATCTTTCCAAATTTTAATTCCAGTAGATTTCCAATCAAAATTTCAGTGGTTAAGACTTAGCAGGATGACAAGCTAAGAAAATGTGTGAAAAGAATAATGTGCAAAATATACTTAAGTAGTTATATGTTACAAATCTACTCAAAGAGCATAGTTCTAGTACAGAGAAAATGAGTTAGAATCAGTCTAAGAATATAGCTCCTAAGATGAGGACAACGCATCACAAATCAATATAAGCTGGCATGAACCACTCAATAAATGGTAATGAAAAAAACAGGAAGTTAATTTCCTTTTCTTTGGGAAAAAAAGTCTTGTTTAAGAAAAAGCGTAATAGGATATATATGGTTTTCTAGATGGAGAAAACTTAAATGTAAAAAGGATAGAAGAAAAGTTAAAGAACAGGTCAAGTTCACAAAGATTGAAAACTTCACAGATAAAGGCTAATATTTTAACCATTAAAGCAATAATACACATTTGTTATTTATTTATTTTTAAATTTACTTTTTAGTCTCACTCTGTTGCCCAGTCTGGAGTGCAATGGTATGCTGCTCACGGCCACCACAGTCTCGACCTGCTGGGCTCAGGTGATCCTTCTGCCTCAGCCTTCCAAGTAGCTGGAACTACAGGCATGTGCTGCCTCACCTGGTTTATTTTTTTGATTTATTGTAGAGATGAGGTCTTGCCAAGTTGCCCGGGCTGGTCGTCAACACAAATTGATTTAAATGCAAAGCATAAAATAGTCCTAAAACACACACACACACACACACACACACACCACATAAATGATGCGTACAGCAAATTCAAATAATGGAATAAAACACTAAAATATGAAAAATTAATCTCACAAGTAAAAAAATGAAACATCCTTTCTATCTCCAGGTTAGGAAAACTTTTAAAACATGACAATTAAATCAGCGCTGGTAAAAGGCACACGTACATTTCTAGAAAGCAATTTTGTAAGATGTGCCAATCAGCCGTGGCCCTTTTAATTCTACTTTTAAAACAGGAAAATAAATTATATGAGGACATGGTTTTACAGATATGTTATTTAAATAGCTATACTTTTAAAATGGAAAAACTGTCAAGAGCCCTAAATTTAGTGCTGAATAGTAGGAAATGGTTAAATTAATTATGGTACACACGTACCTGAGAGAATACTACATAGATGTTATGTTTATAAAGAATTTTTTTTTTAGTCCAGATCTCAATGTCTTCCTGGCTGGAGGGCTGTGGTATGATTATGGCCTACCATAGCTTGACCTCCTGGGCTTAAGTGATCCTTCCGCCTCAGCCTCCAGAGTAGCTGGGACTAAAGGTGCATGCCACTATATTAGCTATTTATTTTTATTTTTATAGAGACAAAGTCTTGCTATGTTGCCCAGGCTGGTCTTGAATTTCTGGTTCCAAGCAATCCTCTTGCCTTGCCCTCCCAAAGTGCTAGGATTACAGGAGTGAGCCACTGTACCCAGCCACTTATGAAGATATTTTTTGGGGGGGGGGGGTTGGAGTCTCACTCCGTTGCCCAGACTGGAGTGCAGTGGCACACTCCTGGCCACCGCAGCTTTGACCTGCTGGGCTCCAGCGATCCTTCTGCCTCAGCCTTCCAAGTAGCTGGAACTACAGGCGTGCGCTACCACACCTGGCTAATTTTTGATTTATTGTAGAGATGAGGTCTCGCCAAGTTGCCCGGGCAGGTCTCCAACCTGTGGGCTCAGGCAATTCACTCACCTGGGCCTCCCAAAGTGCTGGGATTACAGGCTGAGCCACTGAGCCCGGCCCATTTATGAAGATTTTTAAGAATATAGGTCAATAGTATATCATAGCAGCTACCACTTACATCACACTTTACATATGTTGAGCTCTGAGCATAACTAATCTAATTTAAATCCATTGTGTCCATTGATCTGATCCCCAAGCTTGTGTTCTTCCACTACCCACTCCCAAAACAAGAAATGAAAATGAAAAGTAGCAAAAGGAGAGAGTGGATAGACAGATATCAATAATGTTTCCACAATTACACAAGTGTTAATAAGGGCTCTTTCTTGGTGACAGAGATGTGGGGAAATTCCTATACTCTTGGTATTTTGTAAATTTCTATAATATATTACTGATATAATCAGGAAACCATTTGAAATCATACTATAGCATCAAAAATCAAAAGTATCAAAAATATTACTTTTGATTAGGTAAAGATTTACTAGTATTTTCCTGATTATGTTTTAGTTTAGGATTGTTTAATCAAGAGGAAGTTTTAGTATGTTGTCAAGGCAGAAGGGTCTCAAATGCAAAGAGTTCAAAAACTGTTTTTAAGCAGCTTGGATATTCACGGCCATTATTTTCTTTGGTTTAAAGTTAAAGAGCAAGAATTATAGTGTCTACAGAATTAATAACCCTACTGTATAGAGTTTAGCATTTCAAAATATTGTTATTCACACCTATGAAACCTAACCCTATACAAAATCTAACCCTATACAAAATCCTATAATCCTGTAATTTTGTATAACTATACAAAATCCTACAATTTTATTCAGATTATATAATCTGCAAACTTTATTAGGGAAAAATTTTCACATGAACATGGAAGCAAAGGCAGCCTTTAAACATCAATTTCCCTTTTCTCCATAATGCATTAAATGAATCTTTTATAAATGACTGTAAAAGACCCTTTGCTCTAACTCCTTTAATCACAGTTCTGTAGACTGCAAATTTATAGGGATTTCTGGGTTAAAGGTTTTATATATATATGCTCATCCTTAGCCAACTTCAAGAAAGATACTGATACACTATCATGTGTCGGTATGTTTTGTTCCAACACAACTGACATATAAGGAACAATCCTAGGACATTGCAAATTTCACATGTTTACACACAGCTGTCTGGAGAGTCAGTGAATGCACAACTGTACCCAGGTGAACCTGCCTGGGTAGGACACTCAAAACACATACCTCCAACAGCCGCCCAGTTACATCACGTGTCACAGCCTTCCATGTGATTTCAGATCACGCACCTTCTAGCTTCACAGTAACCCACACACTGTACACTTCTACTGTCTACTTTCACAAGCAAACTGCTCGTCTTTTTCAAGATAAAGTACCATACTTAAGGTAGTACTGTACTTATTTTTCTTGGCCATTTAACATGTGACCTTGTGATAATGTTTATGTTAGGGTCGTATCTTATTTTTTGATATGCCAATGACAAAGTTTTTAAGTGTTGTATTCCTAACATTTCCACTATAAGCCCTGTAGTTTTACTGCATGATAGCATAGTGTGGCGATTTTTAGAAACATGTATCACATGACAGCAGAATGACTGTAAGTTTTCTTTCTACCACTCAATCTCAGAGTCATTCTTTTTTGCTTGATTCAAGAAAGAATATTTTCACAGCCATGTTTTAGTCTTAGTCCCCCAAATAAAACCATCTAACTGATGATATGCTTCAAGATGTCACACAAGCAACCAACAGCAGTTCCATGGGGAGCGAGGGTGGAAATGCGGGTGAAAATGCTTACTACCAACACCACATCCAGGGAATACTTTGTTCTTCACCAGCCAAATTCTTCCAGGAGGAACTGGAAACTTCCAGGAGCCCTGCTAAAGTCAACAGGGCTCATACCCAAACGCCACTGCAAAGTGCTGGGATCCTGCTGTCCCCGCTCCCAACAGGAAAGAACTGACAGATAAGGAGTTAGGAACAGAAGGCTTCAGCAGTACAGGCTGACCGAGGATTCTCCAGCGGCTGGAGGGAAGTGCCCGGCGTGTCCACTGCATGCGTGCTCTGAAGCCTGTGGAAGTGGTGTTCTGCTCTCTGGGCTCAGTGCTTCCTTTGTTCTTAATGCTGTGAGGCTGTTCATTTCATATACCCACTACAGATGTATAGTAGGTCACTCCCAAATCTTTATTTCTACTCACAAATCTGTGTTTAGAGTTTCAGATTAATTATATCACCTCTGTTTAAAAAAAACAGCATCCAACACCCAATCCTCTTTAGAAGGCCTTTATTTTACAGGCAATGGTACCTCAACTGAAGCAGATGACTGGAAGGAAATCTTCCCTTAACCCTTCAGACCAAGTCATGGGCTTCAGACAAATCTTTCTGCAACATCCATTAGGGGGAACATCCTGTCCTGCCTGTCAGCTAGAAACAGGTGTAAATGTAAATGGTCTTCAGAATTTGCCACCACTTGCTGCCCTACGATTTCCAGTCCACATAGAACCACCCTGGTGGTCCCTCAGGGTTAGCTAACAGGGCAGCTTCCCAGTTGGATACGCCTGAGGAACTCCTGTAGCTTTGGATTTGGGACTCAGAAACCAAGTGCAAGCCCATTTTTATACCATCCTGAGGCCCCTGAATTCTGGGCTTGGTGTTGCTTTATTTTTGAACACTATTAGGAAAACCCAGTAAGATAGCCACTAAGACATTGATCCTTCATACACATTTAATGTAACTAATTTAAAATATAAGAAATTGTATTAAGAATGGGCCTATCCAGTTCCCTCTGCAACCAACCTACAAAAACCACGATCAGCAGTTGTGCCAAGCCACTCAGTCCTTTTATTTGAAAACTGCGGCAAATGTACATAATATTTATCATGCCAACCATCTGTAAGTGGACTTTTAGTGGCACTAAGTACATTCACAATGCTGTGTGCCCATCATCACTGTCAATACCCCTAACATTGTCATCACCCCCAACATAAATTGTACCCATTAAATAGTAACTCTTCCTTCCTCCCTCCCACAGTCCCCACTAACCTGTATTCTACTTCCTGTCTCTGTGAATTTATCTCTTCTAGATTCCTCACACAAATGACTACAATCTTTTAAAAATAAACCTGTCTAAATCTGCTGCACAAACACATCTGCCCCAAAGCTGGGCCATGAGTGTGATGACCCCCAAACTGTGGACTCAGTCATCAGCCACTGCTGTCTCTGGAGAGAGTCCGTCCCAAGGACACCATGAAAGGAATGAAGGCCAGGGTGACCAGTGTTGTCATATGTGCTAGAAATGACAAAGCTCTGAGGGGAGGGTACCTTTCTATCCAAACACTAGCACAACAGCGGGCACTTGGGGTATTTGTGAAGAATGAACAAACCTGAGACTCAAGCTCTCATTGACCCAATCTCGTGCTTCTGCCCCCTCATTATCACCCCTCCCTGATTCATCCACCCTGGGAGGTAGTAGTATAGAAGGAGAACAAGGCATGGGGGTCACTGAACTGAGTCTGCTGCTATTGTCCTAGGGTCCACGGGCCTCTGGTGGCCTCAGCTGCTCTCCTCCCTTGGCAATGAGAAAGGCCAGACATACCCAATTTGCTGGTCACTTCCTTAGTCTCGTTCTTGCATGGTTTCCTTGATTCACCTGATTGTCAGTAATTTTTCTATATCTGGACTACTCTACCTGCTTGATAGCTTCTCTGGTTTCTAGCTGTCTCTGCCAACTCCATGGCCACAATAACTTTCCTCAAACCTTTTATTCAAGTATTTCCCCTATAAATGAAGAGCCCCCAAGTAAATAAATGAATATCACCTATTAAACCTAAGTGTAAGTGAATAAGGTTGTTGCTGATGTCACCTCACGGCCAGAGAGCAGGCACACTGCTACAAGTACAACGTTAGCGTCGGAAAAACACCCACAAATAACTCATTCCTTAAAAGCCAAAACAAAATAAAAAAAAAAACCCTGAGAACACAGAAGGCACAAAAGCCATCTTAGTTCACGAAACATACAAATAATTCCTTGTAACTGCTAAATACCTGGGGAATGCAAGAAATACACAAAGGCAGATGAATGGAAAATGGTGAGAGGAAGATGTTAAATGTTCGTCTATAGGCTGAGGGAGCATTAAAAAAAAAACTAAAAACAACAGAAAGGAGAACATAAGCTATGGTTTCGTCAATTAAAATGAGTGTTTCACAGTTAACTCTTCAGAGAGAACCAATCTAAAAAGATTAAGTGCAAAAAGCAATGAGGAAACTTTAAGAAGAAAAATAAAGAATTTGAGACAAAACCAATTGCCAATTAATGAGACTGGGTAATTTTAAATCAACTCTAGATAATTATAATTTCCTAAAACCTAAATAAGACCAGCCTGATTAAACCACAGAATTATGAGCCAAGAGGCACACAAGAATGTTGCATTTGACATGGCAAGTGAAATGTGTGCTTTGACAGCAGGGGTTCTTAGTCTGACTGCAATCGGCTCACTTGGGAGCTTTTTCACAAGTGCTCCTTGGAGGAAAGGGAACTCTCACACACTGTGGGTGGGAATGTAAATCAGTACAACCACTACGGAAAACAGTAAGAAGGTTTCTCAAAAAACTAAAAATACAGCTACTATATGACCCAGGAATTCCACTGCTGGATGGATATATATCCAACAGAAAAGAAATCAGTATGTTGAAGAGATATCTGCATCCCTCCCATGTTTATTACAGCACTATTCACAATAGACAAGATATGGATTCTACTTACACGCCCATTGACAGATGAATGAAAAAGTAAATGTGGTATAGATACACAATGGAATACTATTCAGCCATAAAATGAATGAAATTCTGTCATTTGCAGCAACACGGAACTGGAGGACATTATGTTATATGAAATAAGTCAGGCACAGAAAGGCAAATTGTCACGTGTTCTCAACTCATAGAATCTAAAAAGGCTGATCTCATAGAAGTAGAGAGTAGAATAGTAGTTATTAGAGGTGGGAAAAGGTAGGGGGATGGGGTGAGGGCCAAAGGCTGGTTAATGGATACAAAATTACTGTTAGACAGAAGGAGTAAGTTTTAGTGCTCTACAGCACTATAGGGTAAATCTGCTGTATGCTTTAAAACAGCTAGAAGGGTGGATTTTGAATGTATCCAAACAAAGAAATGATAAACACTTGAGATGATGGACTGATTTGCTAATTACCCTGATTTGATCATTATACATTGTATACACGTATCAAAATATCACACTGTATCCAACAAATATGTACAATTATTACACGTCAGGTAAAAATAAAAAATAAAAGGAAAAAATGTGCTCCTTGGACCACCTGAGGGTTCCCTGGGTGGAATACAGGTCCCATACCCAGCTACCGGATGCACGCTGAGGCTGAGGATCCCCTAAGGTTTCAGAGTCCATATGTTTGGTACCTGACACTGATGTAGCGTATTTGAGGCCTGAAACAGGATATTCAGGGTAACTCAAAAGAATAAGTTCAGGTCAGAGACTGAGATTAGAGTAGCAGTAGTAACATTTCCTCCAAATCAGAGGAAGAATTATTAAAGTCCAAATAATTAACACAGACAAATGACAGAATGAAACACAAGGGGAGACAGGACCTGAAAACCAGGAGGGAGTTTTGAGGTACTTATTAGTCAACATCACCAAGATTTATTCCCCTTTCCTCACTGAAAACCTCACCCAAGGAAATACGCTCGCTATTTCACAGTGAATATCCTCCAATGTGGAAACAGTTTAAAGGCTGGTTCTTACATTGCTTGTATTTGTAATTTTTCATGATTAATATCATACAGGAAAGTAAAAATTTTTACATTCTGATTAATCATACTCATCTTCCCTCAGAATGAACTGTCTATTAATTATAACTCTTTCCGATTTCTTTTCTTATTCTTTACCAAAAGCACGAAAGGGAATTTCAGCATCAATCAAACTGTCTTCTTAGAGCTGGAGGTCAGAGACACAGACAGAGACAAAGGGTCAGCAACAGACATCCAAGGACCCATCATCACTGGCTGGGCGGTGCGAGGCATCTCACTCAATACCTACTTTACAAGCTGAAAATCTCGGGTCCAGGACACATAACTGCCTCACTTGCATGAGGTCACCAAGCAGGTGTGGGGAGGGGCAAGCTCAGATCATATTCAGGCCTACAGACAGGGCTGCACAAACGTGCTCTCCATAGCGCCCAGGTGCCTGCCACAGCGATAGATATGTACACACGAATAGCAAACTCCTAAAGAAAAAATGAGTAGCTTATGACAAGAAACCTCTTCAAGAAAGTAATTCCCAGATAATTCCGGTGAAGACTTCATGGAGTTGGAATTTTAACTGGCTCTCGGTGCTCTGCATACAATAGGTGCTCAACAAGTAATTGTTGAATATAACTGGTAAGAAACAGAATAAGGCATGCAAGGGTACTATGCCATTAGCAAAGATATGAAGGTGGACAGGTATGACATATATTTGGGGGACTTTGGTGAAGGTTTACTGAGAAAAGCCAGGATGGGAAGATGCTGCAGCCAGCTTTTTAAGGGTTAAATGTCAAGTTAAGCAGAATATGGACACAGTGCTGGAGGCCACGGAGGAGGGTGTAAGGGGATCTAAAGTTCACCCACTTGCCAGGAACGACTAGAAGCTGAGACTAAGAGAGGAATGGGAAAAATCTTGGTGTGCAGATACTTGTTCAAGAAAATGTGTTTGGAGCCAATTTAAGGGAAAAAAATTAAAAATATCAATGGCTGTTGTACCCAACATGTATCTTACCGATTATTAAATTCTAACGGCTCTAAGGTAGAGTCCTCTTGTTACTTCTGGCATCAACCTGGGGCAGAGGGAGAAATAGTGAGAAGGCCAGTGCTAGGCCACCTTGCTATGAGTCTAGTCACCTGGGTAGAGAGGTGAGGTGGTGCTTAGTTACCAGTTTATCACCGTCCTGAGGGAGGAAAGTCTGGTGCTCATGTCAGTGCTTCCTCCCTGTGACTGAAACACAGCCATCTCAAAGCCTTATATTTCTGCCTACCCTAAAGCTGTCACTGATGTTCCTACTAGCTGCATCTACAGCAGGACTGAAGACCACCATTTTCCAGAGGAACAGCTTGGGCACGCGTCATGCTAGTGTGATCATTTAAAAACTGCACACACATACACACAATTAAAAAACTAACAAATAAGTGATTAATAAACGGGCTCTGACATTTCATTTCAACCACTCCTACTTTTATTCACTGCACTGCTTGGAGTTGCTGGGATACCAGCTGTTCCAAAAAAGGTTCTTTTCCTGCAGGCCTCCATCACTCCCAGGGCCCACCCCTGAGGCTCAGCAGCAGAGCCCATTCTCTTTTCTGTGTCTATGAATTTTATTACTTTAGTACCTCATATAAGTAGAATCATATAGTATCTGTCTTTTTTGTGACTGGCTTACTTCACTGAACGTAATGTCTTCAAGGTTCATCCATACTGTACCATGTATCAGAGCTTTCTTCCGTTTTAAGGCTGAATCATATTTCATTGTATGGATGGACCACATTTTGTTTATCTATCCATCTGCTGATGGACACTTGGGTTGATACTGTGAATAATGCTGCTATAAACACTGGTATACAGATATCTATTTAAGTCTCTGCTTTCAATTATTTTGGGTATACACCCAGAAGTGGAACTGCTGGGTCATCTGATAATTCCATGTTTACTCTTTGAAGTTATAGTTAATATTTTCCTAAATTTTCTATAAGGTGCTTAATTAGTAATTATAGTCAAACTCTTGGAAAAGATTCAAATTATAGATTGTGATTATTTCCACTTCCTTGTTAAATTTCCTCACTTCAGTTTTCCTGGGATGGAGAACCAGGGGATACAAGAACGTAAAATCCTGTAAGTGTTGGCGAGAAGTTACTCCAAGGTGAGTATCTCCAATCTGAAAACCTGACATTTGAAATGCTCCAAAATCTGAAACTCTTTGAGCACCAGTATGACACTCAAAGAAAGTGCTAATTAAAGTATTTCAGATTTGAGATGCTCAATCATAAGTATAGTGCAAATATTCCAAAATCTGAAAAAACCTGAAATCTAAAACTCCTGTGGTTCCAAAGATTTCAGATAAGGGATACTTGACCTGTATAATCAAAGAGAAATTACATAAGAATCCACAGCCAATTTTGAAGCTATCTTAGTTTAGGGACAGAATCTGCATAAAATGTTATTTGTTTCTCTTTTTATGGCCTGAAGTTGCTGTCTCCTATCCAGTTTTGCAATTTTAATGGGCACTTACAGGCCACATGAATCCTTGATGGTAGGAACCAGGCCTCATCAAGTTTGTGCCTTTGGTTCTGTGAGTAAACCTCGAGCTCTTAGATAGTTCAAGGTTTACTGAAAGACTTTTTGATAGCAGGAGAATGAAAAAAACTTGAAGATCTGTTCTTCCAGAACAAAACACTCCAATTAGCAATATCACCATAAACTATGCAAAACTCTACAATCAGTTCCGGGTTCAACTAGAGACAACACATGTCCTTGACCATGCTTTAAGGTTTTGTGGTATAAAGGTCTGTACTCTAAAGATTAGTACATACAGAAGAACTCTCTGTCAATTTTAATCTTCGAGTTGTGCTGAGCTCCTCTGAGAGCTTTATCCCTAAGGGGATTGGATTCCTAAATCTAGAAGAACAATGAAGCCTTTAGTAGCCCAAAGAAAATCTAAGTTGACTCAGTTGACTCAACTTGACTCAGTTCTTCAAAACATAAACGACAATAAAGGAGTGTCAAAGTTATCACTACAACCAATGCTTAGAATCAAAGTTAACACTGAGAAAACCGAAATTCTTAAAAGGGAACTGTATTATTTGAAGAAGTTAATGGAAAACTTTATTCAAGCGTGATCAATCTTTAATTGCAGATGCAAATTCAAGTTTTAGTTTTACTTTGATAAACCAAATTTAAAAAATGAAAAATGACTAAGTAGTATAAATCCCACTATTCTAACTAACTGTATAAGGACAAATTCCTAAAGTAAACTCAACAAGACAGGTGATACTTTAAATTTAGTTTATTTCCTCATTAATAGCTTTGAAAATAAAATAGTGAAGAGAAAAAAACAATCTGTTAACAATGTCTCCTTAAACTACCAGAAAAGGGACAGAAAATCATCTGACCTTACCCTTTACTGCAGAAAATACAGAATTAGCCAGAAAAGAACAAACGAAAATATAAGAATGACAATAGCTATTCTATATGGTATAATTCTCCAGCAGTGAGATTCTATATTGATCACATTTATAAAAAATTTATTTCCTGAAAAAATAATCAAACTTTATTGACATAGGATGGAATTCTCTCAGTATTTTTTTCATAATATTTATCTTGACTTTCAGAACCAACCAGCTCTTGCAACTATTGCCTCTATAACTAATCAATTATATTCTAATTTCCCTAGTTCATTAACAGTGTATGGCCACTAATTTCAAACCCCAGATATTAGAGGAGGACACCATCTTGGTTAGATATATGTAGAATAGCTATAATCAAACTTCTACGCCAAAGAAAATCAACTCACAATATGTAGTTATTGCATCTAGTATATTCTAGGAGAAAAGGTTCAAGTGCTAATTTTACACCCCTAACAAACATCAAGTACCTCACTTGGAAGTGTATTATTACTCGGAGTAAAGAGAGCGTCATGGTATTTGCTGATATTCAGAGTGAAGTCTAATTCAGCCTTCTATTAATACCAAAAGCAACAGGCTAAGTAGGAAAACTTGTCACCTATATTTTAATCTTCCCAAGTGCTACTATTTCCTTCAATTCTGAGTGTTCACATAACAGAGTATACCATAGGATATACCATAGTACAATGTTGTTAACTTCTTCCTTCTGTCCCCCACTTCTTCTCTAAAACAGAAATAGTTTAATCTAGAACAAAGTTTGCATTCGTTTTAACTGTTCTCAAATGCTATACTAATGACTCTCTATACTTAAGGTTATGTTAGCATAGCTTATAGACGCTGGGCAGAAAATAGAACCCATTAAAACCAGAAAGGCAAATGCTACTGAAAGTACAACAAACTAACCCCCAACAAGAAGCTAGAGGTAATATCATAACAGAAAAAAAGTCAGTCCTGTAGTTAGTTCCTAAAAACTGGTTCCATACTTAGTTCTAACGTTTCTAGAGACCAGAGCAAGACTGGAAACCCCAATAAAAAGAAGATTCTAAGGTAAAAACAAATCTATGACTTAAGACAATCTGGTACTTCTGAAATCCAAGATAAATTCTCCCTGAGGTTTTTGAAAAGAAACAAGAAGCCAATACACACACAGACACTCAGCCACCCCAAAACCATAATACACAGATACTCAGCCATCCCAAAGCCAAACTCTGCTCAGTTTGTAACCTGTGCTATCATGTAGAGTCCTTTGCATATATGGCTAAAAGAGCCTTAACCATAAACACAAAGGACTCTACATGATCAGCACAGGTTACAAACTCAAAAGAACTCCTGAAGTGCAGGAAAGAATTGTTTCCCGAGCATTTTCTCCGTACACAGAGCTATTTCTTCCTCCCTAAACAAAAATCTTACTTGGAACATTAAAAACATAACTGATCAAAGCTGAGGGGCTCTGGAGGGTGGGAGCACCCTCTAACTCCCTGTCAGCCTCAGGGCTAACCTAGTAGGTACAGGTGGCTGGACCTCCATTCAGAGGGCTTGCTCAGCAGCTGGAGATCTTCAAAGTTCCTAGGACTTAAGAGGCATGGTAAGAAAATGAAAATATGTGATTTTACTTTAGAAAGAAACAGGCTGCTGTGGGAAACAAAGAGATGTCCCCGTCCTCACAGGCTCAGCTGCTTGCCTGGAATGAACTACCTGGATAAAGGGGAACAGTCAGAATCACCAAAAGGGGGAGGAAGGCCTAGAGAAGCCGACTCTGGGTGTTCAGCTGGCCTCTGAATTAATTTTCAGACCACATGAACAAGGTCTTCATTTAATCCACAGTGAACTTTTCTTTTTTTAAAAAATCTATTTCTATTTTAGGATTTCTTTTTTAATTTTTATTATAAAGATGTGGGGTGGTACAATTCAGGGTTACATATACAAACGTTGATTACACAGGTACCCTTGTTGATGAGGTATGCCCTTGCTCCCCTAGCAGTTTCCCTAAACTGCCAATTCCACCCCACCTTCCCCTGACAGTTTTACAGTGAACTTTTCAAGAACTTTTGTCAGTATTTGTGACATTCACTCTCTTTTTAGTTCTTTTCAGTCAAGATTGTTTCATCTCGTGCTACCTCAAGAAAATGTATTCGCTAGAACATAAGAGTTTATATAAAGTATATCCTCAAAGTTTTAAAATTTGGTATGTAGTCTCTTCTCCTAAGAGAAGGCTAGAAGCATGTAGTTTGTACCCCAAAGAAGTCTACTCCAAACCTGAAGGTCTGAGGCAACCAAGTTAATTCATTATAATACCAAAACCTACAAGTTTATATTAAACATACTAAACAGTTCTAACATCAGGACCATACAAAATGTGTATACTGGCTAGAGAGCAGAGCAGTAAAATGTTTTTGGGCCAGGTGCGGTGGTTGCCTGTAATCCCAGCACTTTGGGAGGCCAAGGCAACAGTATTACCTGAGCGCAAGGGTTTGAGACCAGTGTGGGCAACTTGGTGAGACCTCGTCTTTACAACAGATAAAAAAATTAGCTAGAGTGTGGTGTCCTGTACCTGTAGTCTCAGTTACTTGGGAGGCTGAGGTAGAAGAACTTCAGAAGGTTGAGGCTGCAGTGTCATGTTCATGCAACAGCACTCCAGTCTGGGAGGCAGAATTAGACTCTGACTTAAATTTAAAAAAAAAAAAAAAGGTTTTTGGGGAGCAATTTGGCAACTTGTATCAAAAACATCAAACAAAACAAAACAAGACACCTTTGAGAAATCCACACCTAAGAATTCATCCTGAAAAAATAATCATGGATTCCCACTGGGGATTTGATCAAAAGGATGTTCTTTGCAGTGTGTCTGAACAGTCGGGCATTTGCTATAATTAAAGGAGACAATGTACAATTACGACTGATGATGGAAAGCTGTTTGTGATCTATGAGGAGCCAACACGGTACACAGAACAGTGAGATATATGCTCCCACATGCGAACTACGTGCAGGGCACAGAGAATACAGGCAGGGTCTCAAGCCAGAACTCCGTAGTTCAGAGCTGGCTCTGTCATCTCCTTGTACCCAATCTCACCTACTGACCGATGTCCTACTTTCCCAGCTATGAGGACAATCTACTCTTCACTCTCTTGTGGTATAGCTGCCAGGATTTAACTGCTGTTCTTTTGTTTCTATGCTTGAGCATGAGCTGACCATCTAAGAGAAGTTTTGTGGGAAATGAGTCCAGTGGTGTGGAGGCCAAACCAGTCTGTGTACCTGCTCCAAGAAACCACATCAGAACCTGCTTCAGTCACAAATCCATTCTGCAGACAAAAGTCAAAAAAGGAAAACAAATCAAAAGCTCAGAATGAAGAAGAAACCTGTCCACAGCTATAACATTGGTTGAAGAGTTGGATAAACTAAACACAACTGTTCTTGAACTTGTAGGACAGCGGAGGTTGCAAAGCAACCGAACAGCCTGGACTCCGAGGAAAGACAAGTCCCTCCAAGGAAAGCTGGGAGATGTGGACTGCCTCATCTGTAGCACAGAATGAGGGAAAGAGTAAGGACTCAGCCAAAATTCTAAAGAAGTGCTAAGGGTGGAGTATAAGCTGACAGGACAGTAGAGCAGTTCACACATGAGAAGTTGGGGATGAGGCCGGGGATCAGAAACAACCTCCCTCAGTGAAGCAAGCATCCAGAAAGGGACCTGCCACCTCCAGGAGAAGGGCATGGAGTCCCACCCTCTTATCCTGCCCTTTCTCTCTCTCTGGCCTCTGGGGCAGTAAACCCTGTTGACCCATTAGTGTCAAGGGAAGGCGAGTGTGGAAAAAGAACTCATTCACCCCTAGGCAGGAGAAAGAATCCTGAAAAGACTTTACTCTTCCAAGGCTGAGGCACATGGCTCACCCTTCTCCCACTGCCCCATGTACCTCCCACCCTAGCCAAGCAAGAACCAAGTAAAAATCAACTTCAGTCCACTCCCAGAGGAGGAGAAAGGCACAGAGATGGTAATCAGACAAACAACAACAACAACAAAAGCCTCCCGGTAATCCCAAGTTACAACCAATCCTAAGCACAGAGCATGTTTAGAGAAATCTACAGCCTGTGTGGTGCACTGAAGGCAACCACAGCAAAAAATAAAACTCCAAAACAGCCCAAGTCATGACTAGACACTCATCGCCCCTCTCCAATTAGCTGCCTGAAAAAGACATGCCCATTTCTCCTTCCTCCCATCCTGCTTTATATAAGATATCCAGCAGTCAAACAAAAATTAGGAAATACATAAAGATGAAGGAAAAAAAACACAATTTGTAGAGAAACAAATCAATCAATGGAACCAGAACTTAGAACAGAACTCCAAAATGATTCAGGTAATGGCACTAGCCTATAATAACATTTAAATAACTACGGCAGATGTTAGAGGATCTACTGGAAAAGGTGGACAACTTGAACATATAAATGGGAATTCCAGAAACTATGAGAAAGACTCAGTGTTAAAGCTAAAAATAGAAGGATATCAGAGATAAAGAATTCTTTCAACAGGCTCATTAGTAGACTTCACGATGCCGAGGAAAGATTCAGTGAACTTGAAGATAGGTCAACAGAATTTAAAGAAAACTTTTTTTTTTTAAAAGAGACCCACAAAACAGAACAGATCCAATCACAGATTCAAGAAACTCAGAGAACTCAAAGCAGAATTTAGAAAGAAATACCCACTCCTAGACAAATCATTTTCAAATTTCTGAAACCAAAAAAATAGTCTAAAAAGATAAAAGATGAAACACACATTGTGCAGAGAAGGACAAAGACGATTGCAGGTATCTTGTCAGAAATAATGCACCTTTAAAATACCAAATGAAAACAACGGTCAACTGAGAAGTCTATACCCAGCAATAAAATACATTTCAAAAATAAAGACAAGGAAAAAAAAGAGAAAGGCTGAAAGAACTCACTGCTATCAGTGAAGATATAAAAGATTTGAAGAATACAATTAT
Organism: Carlito syrichta; assembly: GCF_000164805.1. NCBI lineage: Eukaryota > Metazoa > Chordata > Mammalia > Primates > Tarsiidae > Carlito > Carlito syrichta. Next base: position 138,482 of record NW_007247111.1, read on the forward strand.
ACTCATCCTAACCGATTACATAAATGTTAGGAAATACTCCCAGCGGAGCCTCCAGAATGTTAGGTCAGGCCTGCTGGGGTTGTGAGTGTCTGGTGATAATCCGATGCTGCATGAAAGATGTGAAGAATTGTACAGAAATTAGATTAGAAAATATAGTTTATTTAGAAAGTAAATTTGAGAGAGAAAGGGAGAGAGAAATTCACCTCTAAGGTAAGAGAGGGGGCCAAAGCAAGGAAACGTGGCGATAGCCACAGTACAAAGACCACATGGCCACACCAGAGGCTAGTAAGGCAATGGCAAAATGGTTGCTCATGGTTGAGTCCTTTTAACCATTTTCCTTGGATGGGGGAAGGTCATTAAGGTGATTAGGTGGTGGTCTGCTCCACATCATCATGAAGGGTCAGGTAAGCACAGGTACTGGCGTCAGGTGATAGACAGCAGATGGGTAGTTTAGTCACATGACTGCCACCATGGTAGTGGGCTAGATGGGAGACAAGGGGAAGAGCTTTTCCTGCAAGAGACTTGTCAGACGTTTGCAATCCACAAACTCCTTAGCAGAAAGGTGGTCTATTATAATTTCTATGACTCTGTCCTTGTCTTGCATCTGATGGAGATTTGATGGAGGGGGTGAGGTAGGCTGCCAGCTTGGCCTGCAGTACAGTGTCAGAAGGCTTCCTAAAACCTGTCTACCTATTGAAAATTTATCTTATCTATGTCTAACCTGTACTAGATTCAAAGGATGTCAGGGGTAAAGTCTGAGCAAAAATGGCTATGCTGAGGCAAAAGACTAAATTAAGAATAAACTAAGTTTATTCTAGGTTTCTGTAGGTACCTTTCTATAAAGAACACTATATCTAACTACAGAATACGAAAGACTACCAAATGTTTGGACATTAGGTAACATACATCTATATAACCTATAGAGAAAGTTCTAAGGGAAACAAGAACATTTAAAAAAATCTAATCATAATGAAAATGTGTATCAAAACATGTGGGATGCAACCAATGCTATGCTTCTTGGGAAATTTATGTTTAAATGCATATATTTTAAAAAGAAGGCTAAAAACCAAAAATTTAAATACCTATCACAGAAAGTCAGGAAACTAGTAAATTAAACTCAAAAGAAAATAGAATGAAGAAAATAAAAGAGAAGAAACCAGTAAAACAAAATAACCCAGTAAGACAAAGACAAAAGGCCTCTTTGAAAATTCTAATAAAATTGATAACTCCCTCACACAAGATTTACTGGGAGGGACAGAAACAACCAACATTAAGAATAAGAAAAGTAGACATCTCTACAGAACCTACGGAGACACTAGAAAGCATAAGAGTACAATGAACAATTTTAGGCAAACAAATTAAAAAATTAAGATGAAATTCCTAGATACATACATTTTCAAAAGTTGTATATATAGAAATATGTTATCTGAATGGAGGGTGACATCAGTGAAAATGGTAAAGACCTTTGAAAATTCTCTCTTCCATAAAACCAATGAGAACACTGGTAAAAACTGTCAGAATCAGCTTTTTCAGGATTCTAAGAAGTTAGTCTAAGGCTTGTAGCAATTTAGGAGCATTTATTCAGGAGAAAAAGGGCTAAATCTTGCTTTAAAAATATAGCTTTGTGGACTTTTATCTTATGCTGTTCCCACCCAATCAACTCCATGGTAGGCTTGGAAACCAATACCTGCAGTCACAGTAAAAACCAGGACTTTAGTCGGACTCGGTGGCTCAGCCTGTAATCCCGTGTCTTTGGGAGGCCAAGGTGAGTGGATTGCCTGAGCCCGCGGGTTTGAGACCCGCCTGGGCAACGTGGCGAGACCTCATCTCTACAATAAATCAAAAATCAGTCGGGCATGGTAGCGCACGCCTGTGGTTCCAGCTACTTAGAAGGCTGAGGTGGAAGGATTGCCAGAGCCCAGCAGGCGAGGCTGCGGTGGCCAGGAGCGGCCACTGCACTCCAGTCTGAGCGACAGAGTGAGACTGCAACTCAAACAAAACAAAACAAAACAAAACAAAACAAACAAAAAACCCCAGGACTTTGACGACCACTGCAGAATGGGTCTAAGTTCCAATAAAGCCTCATTTCCAAAGAACCGTCATTATTTGAGCTGTGTGGTGGTTCTCTAGAGATTATTTGGAGAAAGTTTGTCTATCTGATCTGCTTTGGAGCTTAACCAATACAAACGGCTCCCTATAACCTCAGGGTGTGTTGGTGGAAAACTGTAACAGACATTTGTTAAAAACTGAAGTTGCCCCAGGCAACAGATAGCTGTTGGCACAAATAATAGGAAAAAGAAAAAAAGCTTCATGGTCATAGGAAGCTTTGAAAAACTTCAACATATTACTAGGAATCTAGAAGGTCATGCTGAGAAAAGTCATGAGAAGGACGTAAGTGCTCATATCTGGCTAACTTTTTTTTTTTTGAGTCAGTCTTACTTTGTCACCCAGGCTGGAGTGCAGTGGCACATTCACGGTCACCCCAGAGTCCACATGCTGGGCTCAGGCAATCCTTCTGCCTCAGCCTTCCAAGTAGCCGGAACTACAGGCGCACGCTACCATGCCCAGCTAATTTTTTAATTTATTGTAGAGACGAGGTCTCGCCAAGTTGCCCAGGCTGGTCTCAAACCCCTGGGCTCAGGCAGTCCTCTTGCCTTGGCCTCCCAAAGTGCTGGGATTATAATTACAGGCTTGAGCCACCGCGCCTGGCTACATGTGGCTAACTTTGATGCTCTGTGCAAGCAGGGAGCAAAGGTAGACTTACAAACTGCCTGGCTGAGTGCTGAAAGTGTGTCCCAACATGGAGTCACATGGCAAAGACTGAAAAATTTACTGGTTTTAGGTGTTTAAGAAAATCTTTTCAATCATTATCAGAATAGTACGCTAACTGAACAGATTTCAGTGGCCACACATGCCAAAGAATAAAGACTTTACAGAATTAGTTCAGATAAGCTATTAAATAATCAACAAATGACTAAAATAATGAAAACCTGCAAAAACAAACTCTGGAGAGGAAAAAAATCTGATTTCCAAAGTTGTCACAACGTTTAAAATGTTCAGGTTTCAGCAACAACCACTAAAATTACAAGACATACAAAGAACCAAAAAAATATGACTTATACATGGGGGTAAAAAGCAGTCAATAGAAACTGTCACTGAGGAAGCCCAGATGAACTCAACAGACAAAGATTTTATACCAGCTGTTTTAAATATGTTCAAGAACTAAGTGAAACCATGTCAAAAGAACAAAAGAAAGTACAAGAAATTTGTCTTACCTAATAGAGAATACCAATAAAGAGACATAAGTTATTTTTTAAAACCCGGCAAATAAAAATTCTTAAGTAGAAAAGCATAATAAGTGTAACTAGGGGGGCTCAACAGTGTATTTGGATTGGCAAAAGAATCAGCAGATGTGACAACAGGCCAATTGGGATTATCCAGTCTGAGGAACTGAGCATAAGAAGGAATGAAGGAAAATGAAGAGAGTCTCAGAGACCTATAGGACACAATCAAGGCTACCAACACAAATACTAGAAGAATCTCTGAAGGAATTGAGAGAAATGGGCAGAAAAAATATTTGTGAAAACAATAAATGGTCTTAAAACTTCCCATTTCCCGCCGGGCTCAGTGGCTCAGCCTGTAATCCCGCGCCTTTGGGAAGCTGAGGTGAGTGGATTGCCTGAGCCCGCGGGTTTGCGACCCGCCTAGGCAGCGAGACCTCATCTCTACAATAAATCAAAAAATCAGCCGGGCGTGGTAGCGTGTGCCTGTAATTGCGGCTACTTGGAAGGCTGAGGCGGAAGGATCGCCGGAGCCCAGGAGGTCGAGGTTGCGGTGGCCGGGAGCGGCCACTGCACTCCAGTCTGGGCGACAGAGTGAGACTCAAAAAAAAACAAAAAACCAAAAAAAAACCTTCCCATTTCCCTAATAACTCCTCCCTCCATTCACCTATTCATCTTATTGGTTCTTTTTCTCTGAAGAACCCTAACACACCATCCTTCAATAATGAAGGAGAAATTAAGGCATTCCCAGATAAACAAAAACGGAGAGAATTTACTGTGATGACATGCTCTGGTCTAAAGTGTAAGGACACTAGATATTAACTAAAATCTACATGAGGAAATAAAAAGCACTAATAAAGGTGATTATAAGATAGAACATAAATGTATTTTAGTTTGTAATTCTCTCTCCTATCTGGTTTAAAAGACAACTACATAAAGCAGTAATCATAAATCTGTGCTGGTGGGCATATAGTTTATATGACAATAACAGCACAAAGGAGGAGAAGAGATGGAACTATACAGGACAAAGCTTCTTTATACTACTGAACTTAAATTGGTATTAAGCTGAACTAGATTTTCATAAATTGATGTTAACTATAATCTCTAAGGTAACCACTAAAAAAACAGCTAAAACTATGTAGTAAAAGTAACATAATAAAAGGAACTAAAAGGTACACCAGAATATACTTATTTAATACAAAAGAAAGCAGTGATAAAGTAACAGAGGGGGAAAAACAGGCATGATATTTAAAAAAAAAAAAAGACATGCGATATAGAAAACAAACAGCAAAATGGCAGACATAAACACTTTGTCAATAATTACACTGAATTAATTAAGAGCTCCATTTTGAAGGTTGAGATTGGAGAAAGGAATGAAAAATATGATGAACTCTATACCGTCTACAAGACACATATTTTAGATTAAAAAACACAAAGAGTTTGAAAGTAAAAAGAATGAGAAAAGATGTGCAAACAATCAAAAGAGAGCCCATATGACAATATCAGAATCAGATAAAACAAGACAAAGTTGCTACTCGAGGAAATAAAGGACATTTTATAATCACAAAAAGGTCAACCCATTAAGAAGACATAATAACTAAAAGTATATGTGCATGTAATAGCAGAACCCTAAAATGAAGCTAAACCAGAAAAATGAAAAGAGGAAAAAAGAAATTCAAAATACCAATAATTGAAGATTTCAAGACTCCATTTTAATAAGGACACTGAACTAGACAGAATAGCTAGAACTAGACATAAGATCAGCAGGGAAAAATATCTAAATGGCACCGTAAACCATCTAGACCTATTATACATCTGTAGTACCGTTCGCCCCAAAACAGAAGAATACATTCTTCTTATGCGCATATGGAAGAATCTCTCCAGAATAGAAGATATGCTAGGTCATAAAACAAGTCTGACTATATTTAAAAGGACTGAAATAATATATAGTATGATTTCTGAACACAAGAAAATAAGTTAGAAATCAGTAACAAAAGGAAATTTGGGAAATATGTACATCATAAGAACAATCTAAACCCAAATCAAGCAGAAGAAAGAATAAAAGAGATGAAATCAAAAATTAATTGATTAGAGAGAGAGACAGAGAGAAAAAAAAAGCAAAAATAAAACTCCCCCAAACTGTTTCTTTGAAAAGATCACTACTGGTAATCTTCAGCAAGACTAACAAGAAAAAAAGGAACTCAAATTACTAGAATCAGAAATGAGAAAGGAGACAATACCACCAACCATACAGAAATAAAAGAATTGTAATATTATTATGAACAATTGTATGCCAACAAAATAACCTAGATGAAATGTCCAAATCCTTAGAAAGATACAAACTACTAAATCAACTCCAGAATAATTGGAAAATTTGAATAAACCTATAATAAGTAAAGAGATTAAATCAGTCATCAAAAATTTCCCACTTTGGGAATAGCAGAACCCAAGACCAAACAGTTTTGTTGGTGAATTCTACTGAACACTTAATGAAGAATTAACACCAGTTCTTTACAAACTCTTAGGAAAAATAGAAGAGGAGGAAACACTTAGACACTCATTCTATGATGCTATTACCAAAATAAGATAGACACCACAAGAAAACTACAGAGCAATATCCCTTATGAATATAGATCTAAAAATTCTCATCAAAATACTAGCAACTTGAATCTAGTAGCATATAAACACCATTATATACCATGACCAAATGGTTTACACCTCAGAAATGCAAGATTGGTTCAATATAAGAAACATAAATATAATAAACCATGTGAACAGAGGCTTAAAAAAAAAAACCCCACATAATCATCTTAATTGATGAAAAAAAACATTTGATGATACCCTAAACCCTTTCATAATAAAAACATTCAACATAGTTGGAAAAGAAAATAACTTCCTCTGTCTACTAAAGGGTATCTGTGAAAACAAAAACAAAATAAAAACCCACAGCTGATACCATACTTTATGGTGAAAGACTACAAGTTTTTCTTTCTAAAATCAGAAACAAGTCAAGGTTGTTTACGCTTATGACATCTATTAACACTGTACTGGAGGTTCTAGCAAGGACAATTAAGAAAATAAAATAAAAGATTGGAAAAGAAGCAGTACAGTGATGTAGACAATATAATCTTGAATGCAGAAAGTCCTAGGGAATCCACATGTAACTATACACATTACTATGAACTAACAAATTAGTTCATCAACTTATAAAGTTGTACAATGTAATATCAGTATACAGAAAACAACTAATTTCTGGCATAGTTTTTGCATCAGAGCTTGCTTTCTTTTATTTTTTCCACTGCTATGATGATCCACCCAGATTCACCTGCTACAAAGATAAAGACATAAAGAACTGATCAGAGTCACTCCAGCTGTTCCAGTTGACACCACTCAATAGCAGACAGTTAGACAAACCCAGAGCTGTAAGAAAGTCCACCCAAGATCAGAGCTGCCTATCCAACCACCCTGGATGCATGAACAGTAAATGGTATATGTCACTGAGGTATTAGGAATGTTTGTTACACAGCATAATTACAGTGACAGATAACTGAAATGACTGATTCATCATATTAAAAAGACCTATAGCAAACATTAGTCTTAATGGTGAAATCTTGAAAGGTTTTCCTCAGAGATTAGAACACAGATGGCAATAAACATAAAAAACATTGAAATGATATAATTAAAAACAACATTGAAAAATACTATAGAATCAATCTACTGAAAGATATGCAAGGTCTCTATCCAGAAAATTATAAAATACATTCATTAATTGGTAAAGATGTCAATTGTCTCTAAATTATGAGAGCAGATGCAGTTCCGGTCAAAATTCTGGTATGTTCTATTACAGGAGTGGAAATTGATGAGCTGATTCTACATCATATAATAGACATGCGAAGGGCTAAGAGCAACCCAGACACTCCTAAGAAAAACAGTAGGAAGACTTTCTCTACGAGATTTAGCAAGACTTAGAAATACCATAATAATTAAGACAATGTGGAATTGACATAAGAAGAGATAATACACCAGAACAGACTGATTCACATATCCATAGTCTCTGGGTTCATGCCAAAGGTGGTAGAGCAGCAATGATGAAAGTGGTATAAAATCTGAGTGCTACCCTCACACATCACACACACTCTCCAAGGCCAATTACAACTCTAAATGTGAAAGCTTCTAGAAGATAACATAAGACAGTAGATTCATGGTTTGGACATTTTTTAAAAAAATGCATGAAAAGACAGGGCAACCCCTTTGGGTCTCCTCCCACTATGGGAGCTTTTCTGTCCTCTCAATAAATCCTGCTTTCTAAAAAAAAGAAAAGATAGAAAAGATTGATAAATTAGAGTACATTATAATTTTAAAATTCCTTCATTAAAAGATTAGAGTAAAAATTGAAGTGAAGACTGGCAAAAAATATTTGTGACACTCCTGAAAAAGGACTGGATACAGAATTAATTGTGGAATATTCAGATAATGAAATGTCATACAACAACAAACATAAATGAACTATGCCCAGGAACCAACATAGATACTACAAACATACTGTTAAGCAAAAGAAGTCGAGTACAAAACACTTTAGGTTAAACTAAAAAAAAGAGGCAAAACTAATTTATGGTGTTCGAAGTCAGGAGAGGTGATACTTCTGAAAATAGGGCTTGGGAGAGGCTTCTGGGTACTAGTAATGTTGAACGGCTTGATCCTAAGAGGTCATTACATGGGTGAACTTTTTGTGGTAATTACTGTGCTATGTACTTTTCTTTATGTGTGCAATACAAGAGGGGACACAAAAAAGCTGGAATTTACTTGTAAAAATTGTGTATGCATTCTTACATGTTTAAACTTCAGTTACCTTCAAACTACTGTTTGATGCAACACACCCATCAAGATGCTTTTTCCACTGCTCAAAACAGTTTCTGAACTCGTCAATTTTGATGCCTAAAAGCACTAAAAAGTGCTTCTGCTGTTTTACTTCTTCCACATCAGCAAAATGTTCCCCTTTGAGGACTTTTATCATCTGGGGAAACAAAAAAATGTTGCTTGTGGGGAGATCGGGTAAATATGGAGGGTGGGGCACTAGAGTCATGCTGTTTTTGGGCAAAAACTGCTAAACACCAGTGCAGTGTGGGCAAGTGTGCTTGTAAATCATTCATCATGAAATAGGCAAATGTGTTGAAAGAATCTCCCCCCAAAATTCACTGAGGTCAAATTCAGCCTCTCAACAATGCTAGCTGGTACACTGATGCAGATGGGTTTATAGAACACGTACCTAGCAGGGATAGTTGGTATCCCTTTAAAAGGTAATTCTATTTTTGGGGGGTATCCCCCCCGTATATCAACAAAATAAACGTAAAACAAATAGGAAGGAGAAAAAAGCCTATGAAGCCTTTTTTGGGGGGGGGGGGTTACATAAATCAAGCCATTTATTTTAGGCTAGTGATGTCTCAAATGGTGGAGCTCCGACTGGTCTTTCAATTCCTTCAGTCTTCTGATGGCAGACTTTACCGTGACAGCAGAAGTGACTGTAGGTCCAGGTTCCACCAGTTACTGTTTTCATGCAGGAGTCACAGTGCCAGATGCCCATAGTGCGTCTCTTCATCTTGGTTTTGGTTGATCTTGATCTTCTTCACCATCTTCTGGAGGGAGGCCCCATAGCAGGTCCCATATTTACGGATGATTCCCACCTTCTTGGTGCGTTTGGCCATTGTGCCGCCAAGTAGGTCTGAGCTCAGAGAGGATGAACCCGTTTTTAAAAATATCATAAATGTTGAAGCCACTGAAACACTACAGCCTATCTTGTTCATATAGAAGAAACTCTGGTAAAAATACAGAAAGGGGCTTTGAGATGTTTTCAGGATCATTAGAGGTGAGTGCCCTGATATCGACTCTATTTCCAAAGGTGAAAAAGTAGAGAAGGTGGCAGGTAAGAACTTGGGTGGCCAGTCAATAGGCTAGACCAGGGTCAGCCTGCTAGGGCTCCTGGCCAAATCTGGGCTGCCTCTCTTTTTGTAAATTAAGTATTACTGGAACACAGTCACATATTTGTTTATATGTCTTTGGTTGCTTTCAAGCTACAATGGTAGAGCTGAGAAGCAACAGAGACAGTTTGGCCTGAAAGCCTAAAATATTTACTATCTGGTGCTTACAGAAAAAGACTAGATGGTCCTCTTATGTGTGTACAGTGTAATGCTCCTAGCAAGGAACTGTAGACAGAGAATTCCCTGGAAGACTGGGAGGAGATAACTGTTTAGCTACTGGGAGTATTTTAAAAAGTCAAGGACTTTAAAAAAAAATCTAAATTTGTTTGTTGCAGTGCAACCAGACTCTCTGCTCTCAGTTAAAGAACTATCATCACCTTTCCTCAGTTCCATATTCATTTTCTCTAAGTTGTTAGCTTTGGTGATTCTATTGCCACTGCCACAATATTTGCTTTTTATAGAGGTGCTGAATGTATCAGGGCCTCATGCTATGGAGAGAGAAGAAGCTCACATTAGCAAATTATCTATGTAATACTTAAGAAGAGGGTGCTTAAAAAGAGCTCGGAAATTTAAAAAAATGAGTTAAATAAAATGGAAGAGTGTAAATGAAATTTGCTATATTCAAATTTTTCTTTTCTTTACTCAAATAAATTTTGAGCACTGGAAAGACAACCATGGGGCCATTTTAATATCATAAAATGTTTAAGCCACTGAAACACTAAAACATATCCTAAGACATGATAAGGTCTCTGCCAAGTTAGTTTTGATACCAGGAAAACACATCAATCTTCCTTTCCCCGTTTCCCCTTCCCCTTCATTTGATGACTTGATGCTGGGCTAAATCATCAACAGTCTGGACTTGGAGAAAGTCACTGATGACTTTTGCTTGTCCACCTCACTGCAAGTCACTATCCTCAGCAGTCAGTGGTTACTATGGTTTGAATGTCCCCTCCAAAACTCACATTACAATTTTTTAATTTATTTTTTATTTTTTTATTTTTTTGAGTTGGAGTCTCACTCTATCGCCCAGACTGGAGGGCACTGGCTGCTCCCGGCCACCGCAGCCTTGACCTGCTGGGCTCTGGTGATCCTTCTGCCTCAGCCTTCCAAGTAGCTAGAACTCTACAGGTGTGCGCTACCACACCTGGCTAATTTTTTATTTATTGTAGAGATGAGGTCTCACCAAGTTGCCCAGGCAGGTCTCAAACCCGCGGGCTCAGGCAATCCACTCACCTCAGCCTCCCAAAGGTGCAGGATTACAGGCTGAATCATCGAGCCTGGCTCACATTAAAATTTAAATTCTCAATGTGGCAGTATTGACAGGTGGGGTCTTTAAGAGGTAACTGAGTCACAAGGGCTCTGCTCTCATGAATGGATTAATGCAGTAATAATTTTTCTATGGATGGGGTGAAGGAGGATGGTTTTGGGAAGATTCAAGTGCATAACATTTATTGTGTACTTTATTTCTATTATTATTACCTTGTAACATATAATGAAATAATTATACAACCCACTATAAAAAAGAAAAAAAAGTTTTGGACATAAGTGGTAAATAAAATAATGGGCAGACCACTGTGGATCTGATAGGAGACAGATCTCTTCCACTGCCCTCTACCCCCTGCCACCTAGGGTTGTATGGCCCAGTTCCTAACAGACCACGGACCAGGACTCCTGGATTAATGGGTTATCATGGGAGTGGGACTGGTGGTTTTATAAAAACAGGAAGAGAGACCTGAGATAGCAAGCTCAGCCTCACCAGCTAATGCCCTGGGCCACTTCAGGACTCTGCAGAGTACTTTATTAGCAAAAAGGTTCTCACCAGATGTAGCCTCTCAGCTTAAACTTCTCAGCCTCCATAATTATATGAGATAAATTCCTTTTCTTTATAAATTATCCAGTTTCATTTATTGTTATAAGCATCAGAAAATGAACTAAGAGAGCAATCAAAAGTTAATCAGCTCATATCATATTTCCACTTCAATGCCTTCACCATCTGAAAAAAAAAATCTAACCTCCTTACCCTGGTCATAAAGCTCTACACTCTGGCCACAGAGTCCTACAGCATTCTGTCCCAGCAGACTAGCAACTTAAGTAGCATCCTGGTGCCTTCCTTTGATGAGCAGGATGCTACTGCTTTCACAAGCAGCCACTGCTGAAAACAGATGATCCTCCAGGCCATGTACAGGTGACGATGACCTGGGATTATCTGCACAAAGGAGAAGTGGCCGTGCTATCCAACTATTGTCAGAAAGAAGAAGGGGTGGGATCACATTCGTCAAAACCGAAGTCATCATTTTTTCCAATAATCAGAAAAAAAAAAAATCCCCAACTTATAAACAGGTGAAGCTTCTCTCATTCTTTAGGGCTATGTACTGTCACTCGATTATTTAGTACTGATTCGAATATTTTATAGCTTTGTATAGGTAAATGTTAATTTTAGAACACTGGCAAAGTGATATAAACAAACAGCACTACTTAGACATTCAAATGACACCTGTTCAGGAGGAGAGACAACATCAAAGGTTTTATTACCTTATAGGCTACTGGCTTTATCTCTAACTTTGCAACTATTTCACCCTTGTTTCAGTGCCTACATACAGTCAGCTTTTTGAATTTTCTTTGTTTAAAAATTATTTTTTGCCTCCAAAGTGTTGGGATCAGAGGCACAAGCTGCTGTGCCAGACCTTGAATTTTGTTTGAATCACCTTTACCATCTTGATTCCTTTACTAAGTTAAATGAATATGACATGTATTCATTCCATATTTATAAGTCATGTTTTTACTTTCTGAAAAGTATACTTTGACTCTGGTGTCATATATGTAACATCTACAAATTTAACATTAACAATTCTATATAGCAAGTCAACTCAACTCAACTGGGACGTTACTTAAATTTAAGTGAATTTTAGAAATTATGGATTCTTTCTGACATTTTGTTTATAGTTAAGGGGAGGGGGCTAGAAACACTATTCTCTGACATGAACTTTGAGGCCTTGAGCTATCATTTAATCCTAGAACAAATGTCCAAATTGTTTATGCTTCTCGTCACAAACAAAGCACTCCCATTAAGAAACAGACCCATTAAGAAAAAGACCCATGAACATTGTATTTATTATGAAGAAGGTAGTATGGACACATTTTGGTCACTAAACCAGGCAAAACTTTCATGATGATTCAAGGCCACCTTTTCTTTCAGGTTTCATCACCATGCATAGTTGTACTTCTACTGAGCAACTAGTGTGTGTGTGTGTGTGTGTGTGTGTGTGTGTGAGAGAGAGAGAGAGAGAGAGAGAGAGAGAGAGATATCACTGAGCTCTGACTCATCAGTGCACTTTTAGGTATACTACTAGACAGCTTAAAGTCAGATATGTGTCATGGGACATGTACCTGTGGATTAATCATACCGTTGACTTTACTTTATTTTCAATTACATGTATTTTATTTTACATTTGCCTTGTTTTCATTTGGAAAAAACCAAAACCTTCTACTTCCCAGCTGTAAACTGCCTTACATCTTTTTGGCAAGTTCTATAAGTATCAGAAACACTTCATGATCTTCTCTCTGGACCTTTGTCTTTTACCCTGATCATCTCTTCAAATGTTGCTTTTTAACAAAACCCGACTAATCCTTCCAGGTCCATGGAGACACTTTCCTCTTCAAAAACATTCTGCAGATCTCAACCAGATACTCTTTCTCCTTGAATCTTTGGAATATGTCATCATAAGTCAACTAGGAACATTTATATACTGCCTTATGTTACAGCCTCTTGTGTAACTGGTTTCTCTTCATCACAGCAAGTACTGTCTCTTGGTGGACAGATCAGTCACATGGTCATGTGTGTCACCAGGTGGACCTCATGACATTTGGTATATATTATGCAGTGTGCTTAAATCAGATAAAAGGAAGAAGGCAGAAAATACAAAGGTATTTGGTCATTAAATGTAAATACTAATTGATCTCTCCATTCATTAATAAGCACCTCTTCTGGCCAGGAACACAGAAATAAAAGCTGGAGGAGAAAGACAGGAAAATCTGATTCAGCTGGGACCCAGAGGCTTGATGTCCCTAGGACTGTAACCACTGGCTCCTGCATACTTAACTCTCCACTTAGGTAAATGAGCAGATGTGTACAAGGGAAGATCTGGGAGGCCTTACACAGCAACAAGTCCTGTAGTAGTCTGATGTAATCAGAAGCATCTAGACACTGATGTAACTCCTTTGAGCACTTCTTCTAATTGCAGAAGTCAAATATGACTTGTATTCATCTTTTGCTATTGGTATACATTGAGTATTACAATTTTAGAAGTTTTTTCTTTTCTTAAAATATGTATACATTTTTTGGACACTCTGTATATATGGTGCCTAACTTCCTGCAGCTTATATGAATAAACCAATACACTAGGCATGCAACTGGAACTATGGGTGAATGCCATGAAGTCGCGGTCTATTTTAGATAGGTGGGAAGGAAGATCAGGAACGGCCTTTCCCAGGAAGCACCATCTGAGCTGAGTCCAGGAGGATAAGCAATAACCCAGATGAAAAAAATAGGAATACATGTGCAAAACCACGAGGAACGAGAGAAACTGGCCAGTTCTAGAAAGTGAAGGAAACCTACTGCATTGGAAACAGAGTAGGCTACAAAGGGCCAGCCCCGAAGGGTCCTGTAGCAAGAAGTCTGAATTTTATCTCAAGTACATCAGAAAGTACTTGATTAGGACAGCAATATATGATTTACATCTATAAAAGATCCTTCTGGTGGCGAAGTGAGAAACAGATTGAAAAAAGGCAATAAAGATGTCAATTGCTTAGACAAGGTGGTGGGAATGATGGGAGTCATGGAATGAAGCCAGCTTGGTGACAGACTTGGATGGTAAGGATGTGGGAGAGAGGAGGACATGGCTTTTGGCTTGAACTACCAAACAGCTGAGATGGAGAAGTCTGGACCCCAGCCCCTGCATGAAGGGGTCAGCAATTAACTTGGTGTTTATAATACATTTAGTAAGTTAACACAAGGCCTGAGATATTGACATGATAAGTATATCCTTCTCTTCCTCAATTATACTTCTTTCTGGATGGGTTCCTTCAAAAGACTTCTCTAATTCTCATGGAGCAACAAAAGCAATGGTTTCAGAAGAAATACAAAGAGTGCCGTCTGACCTGGGACCTCGAGATGTGGTGTGTCCAGGACTATAACCATCTCCTCATGCCCTTAACTCTCCACTTCTGAACATGAGCATGGGAATTTTTAATCCCATGTCTAATCTGAGCCTAGAAGTTTTTGTGGATTAACCAGGGAAGCAGAACCCAGCAGAGAATGGAGCATCTTGACAGGCAGAACGTAACCATGAACAGTGAAAGGGGACCTCCAGTTACCAAATACAAGAGTATATTTCAAGAGGCACAGCATAGCCAAAAGTGCATGTAAAAATAGGTTGGAGGATTCATAGTGGGTCAGAATGTCAAAGTGGGCTACTGGTTGCCCTGGTCACAAGTTTCATTTTGATTAGAGGATGAAAGATGGAGGGGAGAAAAAGGGGAAAGGCAGTGGTGAGCTCAAAGGTCAGGCGTTACCCTGTAAGTAGTATTTAATAGTCAAAGAAGCATTTATGCTTAAGAAAACAGACCCTGGAATCAAGGATATAAGCTGCCCTGGGGGAATTCTGACAGGCATTTTCACTAAGTAGCTCACTTAAGCTACAAAGCTAGAAGGCTAAGCAAACTCAAGTGAAACTAAATATTTCTTTAAGCAAATATCTGAAACAAACATCTAGTACAGACCAGTGTTTCTCGAAGTAGGGTGCAAGGACACACCATCTATGAGGCTAATTAACATCACTGTTTAAATCTTGTGCTCACATCCTAGTGGTCACTTACAAAGACTGGATGGCTTTTCCTGGTTCAGGCCCCTTGCCAGCAGGTTAACTAGGATGTTGCCAAGGGCACCTACAGCTGTGACTCTGATTTAGCTCCGATGACAATCACTGAGGAAGGAACATATCCACCTCTGTGAGGGGGACTTAGGTTCTCACAATGTGCTGCCAGGACTGAGAAATGCAGAGACAGTGTTTCTCCAACTGCGATGCAAGTATTTTTTGCGTTTGGCCTTTCAGGGGTCTATACATCAGGCACATTGAGGAATGACGATGGCCCATGTCCCTTGAGAGCAGGTAAGGCTTTTATGTGTCTCTCTATTCATGGGCACTGAGTAGGGTGGCAGGAACAAAGAGCTTGAGGAGAGCTAGGCCTTGGAACTGACCATTCACGTTAACAAAGACATTCCAGATATGCTGGAAAGAAAAGGATCAAGAGAGAAAGCATTTCATTTAACATATTATTCTATAGATGTGCACAAAAGTCACTCAAATCCAAGACAGAAAGTTCAACAGATTCAACATATAAAGCAAAAACCTGAAAGCCATGACTTGCTAAGTTTCATAAATACAGCATAGAAAACTACATAGTAATTTCAAATCCAGTTTTGAGATTAATGTTGAGCATCCAAGACTTCTTCAAAAGTGTACCAGGGCAAAACTCTGATAGTCAGTTTTTCTTTAGAGTCTACCACAAGTCAAGGAAGTACATGCTTAAACTGCAGTGGCAAACTCTGTGCCCCTTTTTACAGTAGGATATCTCAGTGACACCCTGTCCCTACAGTGATCTGGCTCTCAGGGGGCATCCCCAACTCATACAAACTTGGAGTAGCCAGTTTCTAACATGGATGTGTTAAACAGTAACGTGTGCAATACTGAAGGTTGTAGTGAAGAGCCACCCCAGACGGTCACAGCACTGCCCAGAAAACACAGTGTGTAACTGCTTATTAAATAGATACTGGAAAGCCCCTGCGAAAATTGGAAAATGCACAAATTAGAGTGTATGCAATACAGTTCTTCTAAATGAATTTCTAGAGATAGTAATTAATATGACGAAAAAAATGGGTTTAGGCCAGAAACTGAAAACACTGGCATGTAGAGTACAAAATTTACTAGGGCAACCCCCTTCTACCCAAATAAAACCAAATCAAAGCAGACTGAGCCAGGCTCAGTGGCTCAGCCTGTAATCCCACACCTTTGGGAGGCTGAGGTGAGTGGATTGCCTGAGCCTGCGGGTTCGAGACCCGCCTTGGCAGGCGAGACCTCATCTCTACAATAAATCAAAAAATTAGCTAGGCGTGGTAGCGCACGCCTGTAGTTCCAGCTACTTGGAAGGCTGAGGCGGAAGGATCGCCAGAGCCCAGCAGGTTGAGGCTGCAGTGGCTGGGAGCGGCCACTGCACTCCAGTCTGGGCGACAGAGTGAGACTCCAACTCAAAAAAAAAAAAAAGCAAATTGAGACTATCTATCCTCTTGACTTGTTGGTATAAAGCTGTGGCAATTTTGGTAGCTGTAAGAAACAGCTTGCCATAGTTTTAGAATTTATGTCTCATATCAGGTAAGGTTTATCTGAAAAGTCAAAGCATAGAAGCCAAACTTATGATAGGAAAATGGAAAATCTTTTTTCTACTTTTCCTTTAATGTCTATAAAATATTGGTTCAAACCACAGAAATGAGAAAGTGTGCCCATAGTTACACCCTGTATGAGCTGTCGCGTGTCCCAAGGCTGGTCTGAGCCACATGGCCCTCTCCTTTTTTCCTACACTCCTTTTTCATACTTGTCCTGTCACAAAACAGACACAAAGAGGCAGCCATGCTCGCAGAGCACCATCGGAATGCTGGTAACACTAGTAATTAAACAGCGTGATTTTCTGCATGCAGCACATGCATGGCTCATGTTCACATTATGCTTTTATAATATCCCTACAGAACCTGAATGTCATTTTACCTTTAGAGGCAATGCCAAGTATGAGAACAGCTACTAAGCTTTGCTGAAAGTGTCATCCAAAGAAAAAAATGCAAATATGGAATACAGAATGCAAAATTACATTAGCAAGATGAAAATCTTCATCTAGGTTAAGAGCTTCAGGTAATTAGGAATGTTACCTTCAATAAAGGTGACATGATCAATTCATGGGCGAGGCAGAGTTTCCCTCACCAGATCAAATTCACAACTCTTCCTCCCATTACCAATATGATACTTAATTAAAATTGTAGAGACTTCTCCTCACAGACCATGTCATGTTACTATTTGTTTTTTTTGAGTTGGAGTCTCACTCTGTCGCCCAGACTGGAGTGCAGTGGCGCTCCCCGCCACTGCAGCCTTGACCTGCTGGGCTCCAGAGATCCTTCCGCCTCAGCCTTCTGAGTAGCCGGAATTACAGGCACGCGCTACCATGCCCGGCTGATTTTTAAATTTATTGTAGAGATGAGGTCTCGCCAAGTTGCCCAGGCTGGTCTTGAACCAGCGGGCTCAGGCAATCCACTCACCTCAGCCTCCCAAGGCGCAGGATTACAGGCTGAGCCACCAAGCCTGGCTACTATTTCATTTTATGATTTTACTAGGGCTAAATTATTCTTTTAAGGTTCCAATCACCGTAGAGACACAGGAATTCCCACAGTGATCTCAGTAGAAAAGGTCCTGTGAAAACAGAGACAAAAGACCTGAACTGTGTGGTGTGCAATATGCAGGAAGGCAGTACTGGGACGTGAGGGACTCCTAGCCATGAAGTGTGGTCCTTCAAGTCTAATCCACGTGGCATCAATGGTTTCACTAGTATAATTCTCAGGCACAAATGTTATCACTCACTTCCCCTTTTATTATTTCAAAATCACCCTTTCCCACAGATTGCTTCTAAATATGGCCCCTGCCTCCCCCCCACAGAATTAAGCATGCCACATCAGAGAATGTACTGAAATGTAACCCTCTTTGCTGACAGAATATGTTTCTCAAAACTGGCTGAGCAGTTAAGGAGACATACCAGGTTTGCCCCAAGGAAGAAGGGGCCAGCTCCCATGAACACGTCATGTTCAAAGGCTCAGATCAACTCCCAACAACTTGTATGACTGAGCCTTCAGAGACCAATGAACATGATTCTTCAAATCAAAAAGGACTCCTGAGTGTGTTTAGTGTGTGTGTATATATATATATATATATATATATATATATATATGTATGTATATATATATATATATATTTTGAGTCAGAGTCTCAATCTGTTGTCCAGAGTAGAGTGCAGTGGTATGCTCATGGCCACTGACACTTTGACCAGCTGGGCTCAGGTGATCCTTCCGCCTCAGCCTTCCAAGTAGCTGGAACTACAGACAGGCACTACCATGCCAGACTAATTTTTTGACTTATTGTAGAGATGAGTTCTTGCCAAGTTGCCCAAGCTGGTCTTGAACTCGTGGGCTCAGGTAATCCTCTCACTTTGGCCTCCCAAAGTGCTGGGATTATAGGAGTTAGCCACTGTGCATGGCCTTGTTTAGAATTCTTATCAGGGCTGGAGGGGGTTGGAGAAGACAGAAAAACCATGCACAAACTCAACTTAGTCAGTATCCTAATCACACAAACAGGTTCAGTAAGACTGGAATACATAATCATTCTGACAGTCATGCAACTTTCTGTTTATCTAACTTGGACTTCTTTGACTGCTGAATTTCAGATTATGCTGGGGTGGCGCACTGGGCTGGTCAGGGGAGGGGTCACCTGCCTAATGCTCTTGTTGAGAATGGGGGGGTAGGAGGTTCACATTGAGGGACAACTGATGACACGGGGACTGCAGAGCTCTGTAGCACTGGAACACGAGGAGCTTCTAGCCACGAAGTGTGGTCCTTCACGTCTAGTCTAACCCAGGTGGAGTCAATTGCTTCACTGGTGTAACAGTCAGACACAAATTTTATCACTCATTTCCTCTTCACCAGTCTCCATTCTGGTGCATAGACTTGTGACAATCATTTCTCAGGTGAGAATGAGGAGTAGGAGAGTGCGAAACTATATTCTAAGTGGCTAATATGGGTCCTACGAACAACCTGTAGTTGTACAATGAAGTGTAAAGTCACCTGCAGCTTCTTCTCCTGGCAACACATTCCCTTCCCTTGCCACCAACATACCACAAGAACTTAAACTGCAGACAGAAATTAGAGATAACTATGATTGAGGTTATTGGGCTGAAAAGTACATGAAAGTACTGTTGTTTTAAGGTATATTTGCGAATATACCTAGTATGTTTCCATTAAAAAATTTTTTTTAAACACAAACAACTCTAAATAATGAAGTAGGGAGGATAGATCAGATGTTATCACAAATGAACCTAAATGTAAGGCATCATCTTCCCAAAGGGGGTTAGAAAGGTGGTATGGGAAATGGAAGAATAAGTAACAAACCCACTTGCTGTGAAAAGCAAATACAAAGTTTGAAAAAAAAAAATAACCTGGAATAGTAAACACTTTGAAGACAAGGTTTAAAATGTTTTCTTAATGTTTCCTATTATGAATGCCTCAGTGGATCCTATTTATGGTCCTAAACTGAGAGGCAATTACATAAGATCCTTATCACTAGGGGAGATGGGTATTTACTGTATCAGGGTAATTACTTTTTTTATAGAGATAGTTTATCTCATTAGATGTCGCCACTCCACCCAGAGGAGGGCTGTACAAGGATCAGTTTATTATAATCTCCTTAGCAACATTCTGGTATTCTGTCCTTGCCTTAAGGAATGTTGCCTAGAACCACAGGGCTTAAATTCCAACACTGTGGAATGGCCTGGCCTCTGGCTAGACACAACTACAGCATGATTCAAATGAACTCCTATAATCAGAAACAAAGGCTTCCTTCAAATTCTGCCCTAGCAGGCTATGAGCACCTAGAAGTCGGGACCTTGCTACTGACCTTTGACTTCTCCATATCCACTAACATGGTCTATGTTTAAAACATTATATATTATATATATTAACATGGTCTATGTTTAATACATCGTGATGAAAAGGCATGAAGCCTCCAGAAACTCTCCCACACAGAGGCACTGATGAGTGTATGGCACGGAACATACTGAATTAGAAACTAAATCAATGTTTTAAAAAATGCCTTAAAACCAGAGGAAAAAGTCTGTTTCAGGAACTGAAAGTCATGGAAGATAGTTACTTAGAAGCCAAGAACTGTGTGGATGTCATGTAAAATGATGAAAGAACAGCAGACCCCAGTTGCAGCGCCAAAGTCACCAAAAAGTGGGAGAGGGGAGGCAGAGCCCAGGGCTCCCCCAGACCAGAGGAATCCTCGTGAGGAAGTAAAACAGAAGCTTTCTTCTCCCACTAGCACCAAGGTGCCAGCAAGTGGGTGAACGCATCTAGTTAGATGGGAATGCTCTTTCATAATTTTATTTGCTAGTTAAATAAATCCTTTAACTAGATTTTGCCCAGATAAAACAATACAAAATTTCAATAAAATGGTAATTATGAAAAGACAATTACGATGAACTATCAATAAATAAAATGATTTCATGAATTCCACACGCTTAGTGGCCACCTATCATGTAGCAGGTGGTAGAAAAAATAAGACAGTGTCTCAGTTCTTACTCTCAAGAAACACACCGGGGATACATCTGTGAGGAAAAATATATTAACCGTACCTAAAAGGACACATGCAAGCACAGCAGGGACACAGGGACAGGAGTACGAGCCTGCTGAGTTGTCTGATTTGGAAGAAATTCCCTAAGTGCTTAGGGCAGCAGAGGTGTAGGGATGCCCCTTAGGGCCTTGATGATTTATCCCAACTACCCTGACAAATCACCTTTTTCACTCTTCTTAAAAGACAAACACTATGATAGAGAAGTGATAAAAATTCCTTCAACAACTCATTCATGCACATAAAAATGTTAATTAAGCACCTAATGTGTGTAAACAATTGGACTATACAATGTAGGAGACTTTAAAGACCATTAAAATATTTACATAGTGTTTTTCCAATCTAGCATCTAAAGTTTTAATGAATCTGTTCATCCATTCTAGATCTTTCTCTGGATATTTTCAAAACATCAGATTTTATTTTTTCAGAGACTCCTCTACGGAATCAGCTCTCACTCATCCAATTCAGGCAACCAAGCAACTTTAGTTAAGACTTCTCCACCCAAAGCAAAAGATCCTTGGGGAACATAACTCCCCCAGCATCTTCCTTCAAGGGCTTCCCGATGAACTGTCTTTTTGAATGGTCTTTGTTTGTAATTAATGTGACTGACTTGTAAAAGGTGACATATCAGCTGGGCTCGGTGGCTCAGCCTGTTATCTCAGGCCTTTGGGAGGCTGAGGTGAGTGGAATGCCTGAGTCCGTGGGTTCGAGACCCACCTGGGCAGTGAGACCTCATCTCTACAATAAATCAAAAAATCAGCCAGGTGTGGTAGTGCATGCCTGTAATTCCGGCTACTCGGAAGACTGAGGTGGAAGGATCGCCGGAGCCCAGCAGGTTGAGGCTGCGGTGGCCGGGAGCGGCCACTGCACTCCAGTCTGGGCGACAGAGTGAGACTCCAACTCAAAAAAAAAAAAAAAAGGTGA
>NW_007247111.1:160173-198949 GCF_000164805.1 Carlito syrichta
AAAAAAAAAAAAAAAAAAAAGGTGACATATCAAATTAGGAAGGTGATAAATGCAATGTGTAGCTACTACCAAAGGTAGGATTACAAAAAAACGAGGAACACCTACTGAAAAACCCAAGGGAGAAGACACAGAGCTCAACCTCACGGCGGCAGCATCCAGCTGCACAGCTCTACAGCTGCACAGCTCTACTGGGAGGTGGACTGTGTGCTGTTTGAGAGGACCACCCAAACGCTAAAACATGACACTGATTCAACGTGTTGTCCAAATGATTAATATTTAAC
The DNA here is from genome assembly GCF_000164805.1 of Carlito syrichta. NCBI lineage: Eukaryota > Metazoa > Chordata > Mammalia > Primates > Tarsiidae > Carlito > Carlito syrichta. The sequence goes on from NW_007247111.1 coordinate 160,455, forward strand.
ATTCATGACATTCTGTAAATTAGAAGCATTATATTTTAAATGTACTCAGTAATTTTAATTGTGTCAAGACTGTTGACATGCCAATTGTTCAGGCCTGATCAATACCTATTTCCATTACTAGCCCTGGCCATCCCTTGGGGAATCTAACCTATCCCTCTTCTAGGTTAGAGAGTTTAGATGAAGTTGACCTCACCTCTTAGAACCTGTGAGGACGTAAAGACCCTTTTCTGTCTAGTCTGCTGAGAAGCCAGGATGCAGCCCAGAGTTACTGACGGCATCCTGCTTCCACATGGGAAGGGTCAGCCTGAATGAAGTGAACAGAGCCCAGGGAAGGGGGAAGGGCTGCTGACAGCATCCTGTTTCCATATGGGAAGGGTCAGCCTGAATGAAGTGAACAAAGCCCAGGGAAGGGGGTAGTGCTGGGGCATGTTAGTAAGTTTTTAGGCCACAGATCCAGCTGTGCCTGGATCCTGGCTACATGAGCCAATAGATGCCATTTTCGTTTGCTTGTTTGTTCAGACCAATGTTTGTTCAGCTTCACTCACCTGTGACACAAGCAAACATCTTGACTAACACAGTACCTAGCAATAGTGTGCATCAGTGTGACATAGTAGAAAGAACTAAACGTAAGTCAGTAGATTCTAATGTGGAGCCTACTTTCCCACCAATTCTGCTAGTGATGCTCTTCATCAAATTACTTTCTCTTTCACAACTGGCCTCATTTATAAAACAAGGATTCTCTGAAAAAGAAAAAAGAATGTTGAAGGAACTTAAAACAGAGCAAAGGCCTAAGACAAGGATGATTGCAAGTGAAATTTTATAGTCTGTACCTGCTATACACAGTTGCTCTCAACCGTAAGACACAGAATGCCATTAGAGAAATATTCTAGAGACCAATCAATCCCTTGCTACAATAAAAACAGGAATGCAGAAGACAAGTGAGATTTTTAATAGGGTTCAAATAAGCTCCCACTAATACACGCAACTTATGTTGAGCAAATATTAAATAAAAAACAAGGAATTCAACTTGAAAATGTAATATTTTCTCCTTTTGTCCTCATATCAGTTAATTACAAAGTTCAAAATAAGTGAGAATTAAGGTTAAGAATATTTCTTATTTTGACCTCTGACCTAAATAATCAAAATTTATTTTAAATTATACTTTATGAATTTCCAAATTAATGAAATACATTTTCATATGTTATGAGCAGGTATCATAAAATTAATGCAAATTAATATGAGATTTTCTAGTCCCTTAAGGCAGGGACTAGAAGGTCCTATCCATTCTCACCCCTGCTATGGAAGAATCAGTCCATGAGTGGGTTAGGAAGACCATAAGTCACTGACCTCTTTAGAATTATGCACACTACCGCTCAAACGCACAGAGACAATTAGTGTAGTCCCTGGGTTATTGCACACTAATGAAATCGTCACATTTTGAAAAAGTTAAGCCACTCAAAAGAAAAAATAGGTAAGATATAAAGAAAATTAGAAGGAAAAAACCCATGAAAACAGTTTTCCAGCTTTAAAACTAAAACAATGAGATATCATTTTCTACCTTCTTACCTGGTAGCTATTGAAAAGTGAATTAAAATGTTGGTTAAGAATAGGTAAATGGACACCCAATCTTCACAACTTTTTTAGAGAGCAATTTGGCAACATCTTTCAAATTCTTAAAAATCAATTATAGCTGTCATGTTTTTAAGAGCCAGTCAACAATTAACTCTCAAATGGTTAAGGAAAAAATATATATGCACATATGTGTGTGTAAACATATACACACATAGGCAGAAAGAGAGGAGTGGAGAGAAAAAGTAAATGAGGCAAAATGTAAGCAACTGGTGAATCTGGGTAAAGAGTAGAATATGGTCATTTCTTATACTGGTCTTGAAACTTTTCTGTAAGTCTGAAGTCATATTTATAGAATATTTAAAACTTCAAAAGAAACTGAATCTCAAAATAGAAAGTTCTCCAATGTTAAATGAAAAGCAAAAGCCAGAATAATTTATGTAGTATAAGCCCATATGAAATAGTATAAATATATAGAAATAAGACACAGAAAAGTATGGATGGTCTCTCTGGGGAATTCAGTGTTCAGAGGACAGGAGATAATGGCAAAATTCCATGCTTTCCTCAAAGTACTTCTAAATTAACTTGTGTTAAAATTTATGGTATTTATGTATTATTTCTGCTTAAAACAGGATGTGTTTTTAACATTTCTGCAGTTTTAAAATCAATAAAACATTCATTTATAGGGCAAAAACTCTCCATTGCATGTAGCCGAGACTCTTACCTAATGGATGCAACCAGACTGCAGGCAGGTCTTTTGTGAGATCTGAGTGTGTTGGAACAAGGGACTGTGACTTATCACAGTGCTTGAGGCCATTGCTAGCACCTTAAGGGCAAGGCCAGGAATGCTAAACTGAGGAAGAGTCCAGTCCCAAATGCTAAAGCGTCCCCTGCGGAGAATCTCCGATACAGAATCCCTGCTATCATGTGTATGTGAAATATGCATGTAATAACCACGGATCTTTTAGAAGAATTAAGTAGAATTGGTGTTGCTATGACAAAAATCCAAGATGTATCATAAGATTTCCTAAAAACCCCCAAACTAAAACAAAATCACAAGTTGTCGAACCATATGACAAGTATGATCACATTGATATATTTAAAAGATATTCATGTTATATATATTTACACAATTTCTGGAAAAAACTGTTAATGTAAATAACTGAAAGGTGAAAAGAAGTTTTTTGTTGAAGGAAGCAACATTTAAAATAATTAGATGTCTTAATTATTTCATGTTTATTACCATATTATTAAAGCCTAAAGGAAATTTTAAACCAAGATATGCTAAAGCTAAACAATCTCGAGGCAGATTAGGAGCTAAATATATAAAATTAAAAGAATCTAAAATATATGGTAATCAGAAGAATTTAGTAGTATATGTTTATTATTTCCCACCTTGCTCTATAAAACCACAAGCTTGTAACAATGCATAATACAGGTCTGTAAACTTTTACAAGAATCACAATTACCTGAAAGGTTTGTGAGACACAGATTGCTGGACCTCAACTTGAGATTTCAATTCGGAAGGTGGGACTGAACTTAAGAATCTGCATTTCTAACAAGTCCCCTGATGCTGCTGGTTGGGGTTCCATACTTTGAGAACCAGTGGTATGGAGCGGGTGGGGGGGGGCGAGAAATACAATAAAAAGCTGAAATGAAAAGAAAAAACTGAACAGTTATACCATGTCCTAAGTCAGCTTCCAAGCAAGAAGTAGGGCTCTGAAGTTGGCTCATTTGGTAAACACTGCCTGGAGTCTTCATCATCCTTGAAACTACTAATATCATGAACCACTAGAAGTAGAGTAAGGAGGAGACATACTCCCTGAGAAAAGTCCTGGCTCCCTTTGCAGAGTGAGGTGGTCATGGTCAGGCATGGCACTCCACATCACCCACACTCAATTCCTCCTGCTGGGATATGCTGTTGATGTGCTGGCTGGGTTACTCCCTAAACTCCTAATGGGGGTTAGAAAACGCAACCCCAAAATATGCCACTTTGGCATAAGAATTATTTTGAGATGAAGTCAATTGAGAAGCAACAGATGCAGGAAGAACTCTCTGCTCTTTCTATTTTGCCTAGAAGCAGGGCATACATTTCTATTTGTAAAAGTACCAGGAAAACAACCATTGTCATCAAAGAGATGAAAATCAGTTGAGTCTGCAAAAACAAACTTACTAAAATAGCCTTTATCTTGCATTAGTTTCCCCATATATTTACCTCTCCACATTTTACCATTCCCAAGAAACACCCAAACCACTCTTTCCTTTGTCTAGTCACTTCTTTACAATTTATCACCCCTTGTTAAAATGGTATATAAGCTCTCAGGCCTAATCATTTCTTTGGGTTTTTCATTTTTTCTGTGGAACTCCTCTGGGCATGTCAAAATAAAACATCAATTAAATGTGTATGCCTTTTTCTCCTGTTAACATGTCTTTTGCCTGTGTGATTCCTATAAACATAAGAAAATAGGATAAATGCTTTTTCCTCTCTTATACTTCCTAGGTTAGCTGACCTTGTTACACTTGGTTAATTTTTACATAAAACAGGAAATATGATTACAGAAGGGGCATTGATGCCTCAACGAAAACTATATTGAGTGACTTGGGAAGGCTTTAGACTAAAAATTATTGTCAAACCAGGTGTGAGAAAATGAGAAAAATAAAAAAGGCTAGGACTGTGCACTCAGACAGACTGGTAAGTATCTAAGTTTTGCTCCACTTTAGATGATGCATTATAGGCGTGCTGTACACAAAAGAAGACTTCAACCCATGAATTCAACTCCAAGCAAAGTCCTCAGCTCTACATCAGTGATTGGCAAATAAGTGCACATTTATAAGTTTTAAAATAAAACAATTATGGTGTATATGTTTTTGAAGATTCCTGGTGATAAACAACTTTTTATACTAACAGACTGATGCCTGCTGGATGACAGCATCTTCACTATGGGCTTTGTGTCTAGAATCCTGGGCTAGAGTTCTTAAGCATGGTGAGGTTGGAGCTCACTGCAAGGAACAGAAAAAAATACTTTTGCTGCTAGGCAATCATATCACTCCACCTGAGGATACCGATAAAATGCTTAGGAAGTGGTGGAAAAGGCTGTATATCTGCTTGTCTCAAGGCTCTACTCCCCTCTGGTCCAAGTTTTAGCATATGAAACCTGTCCATGTCTAAGTGAGTTTGTTCCTGTTAACACAAGTAACATAACACACGTGGAAGCCTCTAGCATAGGCTTGTTATACAGGAGATGCCAACAAGTGTTTATTGGTTTCAAATTGAAATCTTTTCTGATCAAGTGCTCATACACACTTAGAACTGCTTGTCTGCTATAACCTGACTTCAAATGTCACCTCTTTTCAAGTGAATATTTTCTGATGCAATCCTAATGAACAGTCACTGCCTCTGAGCACTGGTCTCCTGACTTCTTAACCCTCCCTGGAATGAAGTTCTAATTTCGGCAACTAAATAATAAATGGCTTTAGAGGACTATGGGGTCTTTTTCCAGAGGGAAGTTGTTGATCTGGCTCTTCAGCTTCCCTGATGATCAGAGAAAAGGGAGATGGATCGTCTGTTTCATATTATTATTGAGAAGAGGTTACACTTCAGTTCCCCAGAAACAGCCACATTCTCCTGATTGCTTTCTCCTGGGAGCTCCCTTTGGTTGAAATGTTCATGGGGTGGAAGGTGTGCTGAGATACTTCCTCAGTAATTTTTCTTCAAATTTTGTTGGCCTTGGTGTGAAATTCAGAAGCCAACCCTACATGATAACACTGATGAGGTCTATATCAATTTTGTTTGCTAATATCATTTTCTGAAATTTCACACTTATGGAATGATGACACATGTGAATTCATGAAAGAATGAATTAATGATAATCCAATTTTTAAAAGCAATAACTTCTTCTGTAGGATTAACTCATTAGGCAATTAAAAGAGCAAAAAATCACCACTGACATGACAAAGAAAAGTAGAAAGACAGTTATATCACCTAAATTTTAAAATTTTCACATTTCTAAATGAAGTAATATATTCATCTTTTAAACCTTTGTTCAACTTAAAATAATTAAAAATCAAACACCCATATGGTTAGTCTATAAAAGTAACGGGGTGTGTGTAAAAACACTCCAGAAACATTCTCTTTGGGTTGACAGATATTCAAATATCCCCTCAATACTCGTGATTAATATTTTGAATCGGAGATAGTTCATTTCCCAGTGACTCTACCAGAATCTGCTTCAATTAGTTTTAGAAAAACAAGTCAGTTTTCATATGTAGCTCTAAAATTAATCTAGAAAGCAAAAACAAATAACTGCTTCAACAGCATATGAGTATGATCCAACAATCTAACAGAACTTCAGTACTGCTTTCCTTCATTCAGAAAGAAGTATCCTGAAGGTAAGTGAGTGCCTTCCAGGAAGGTCTGTGTTTCTGGCCACAAACCTTCCTCATTTCAATAGCATTTCTTCCCTCCTGCTCTCCCTACTGTTTACTCTGAGCCAGCAATAAGGGCCACAAAGAACTCCTTGCAATCCTTGAGGGCAAGGAGCACCCATTCTACCAGAATCTGTCCGCAAATATTCTCAGAACACCTACTGTGCTGCAGGCATTGTTCTGCACATGGCCCTGGAAAAACAAAATCCCTTGCAGGAGCTTAAATTTCAGTGAAGGGAGCAATAAAAGCTTCCCTCTGCACAGAGACCAGGGAAGTGATGGCTCCACACCTTCCTGAGTGTGCAGGTGGCCCAGATGTCTGAGGTACCACCTGCTTCTGTCATCGATTTTCTTCCAGAAGGGATCTGCCAATGGGAGGTCTTGGTGGGAGGAGTTGTCTGTCCTTTCCTTGTAGATCTGCAAGCCTGATTTAGATCAAGGCTATAGGGGATGTCACTCACCACTGTCCTAAAAATGTTCCTGAGCAGTTCTATCTTTTGTACTGCAGTACACAGGACTCAGGACTGTATCTGACCAGTGCCCAGGCAGCAGTAAGAGAGAAGTAAAGAGATCACTGTGACTTTGGAGAAAGATAAATGTGGGGGCCTTGGAAAAATTGTGCCACCCCCACCCCAATCTATCTAAGTTCACAGTACTAGGTAAAATAATATGCATCTCTTTTGGTTAAACCAAATCCATCCTCATAGATGGTTTTGAAAAAGGAAGTCACCAAATCCCTAAAGAGAAGCCATTACTTTCCTTACATATGAAATACAAAGGAATGAAGGCTTTTGTGGAAAAGTGTTTCACATGTGGTAAAAGCAGAATGTGGAAACTTAAAAGGGCTGCAGTTTATTTTGAAAGAACACACACACACGCATGCGTGTGCACACACACATACACACACAGGGGAATAGAAGACTTTGGCAAGGTGGTGACCAAAGTTGGACTTGCCATTCACAGCCAAGATTTAAAAAACCATGTTAGGTCAAAGTCTTGAAAATCAGAGGTTTCTCTCCATAAAAATATACGTATTTCCAACTTTTGTGGACAATGGAAAGGAAGCCATAGACCGTTCTAAAGTCTCTTGTGTTCCATCAATTAAAATTAAACAACAACAAAAACAAACTCCCCAGGATGATGGCTCCTAAGAGCAGAGATCAGTAAATCTTTTGGCTCTGCAGGCTATACCATCTCCGTCACAATGACTCCAACACTGCCCTTGTTGCTGGAAAGCAGTCACAGGTAATAAGTAAATAAATGAATGTAGCTGAGCTCCAATTTAACTTTATGTATGAATAGAGAAACTTTATTTTTTCATGTGTTAGTGCTTCTCTTGATATTTTTCAAACATTAGAAAACAAAATCCATTCTTAGCTTGCAGGCCACACAAAATGGACTGCCAGTCCCTGCCCCAGATCTTGTTTGTAGCACCAGAGTCTAGTCATCACTAGAGACAGAGATATCTCTGAGCAGTGGAAGCAGCAAGCAGCAATGAGAAGGACACTGGAGAGGCAATGAGGCATTTGCTCTGTTCCCCCCTCTGGCCCAGTTCTCTCTCTGAACATTCCCTTCTCTCCGGATTCGACTTTCCTAACTGTAAAGCAGGACATGTCATTAAACAATTTATAAAGTCCCTTCTACCTCTGAACTTCTTTGATCCTTCATGGACAACTAAGTAAGAGAGCCGGGCATCGTGGCTCACGCCTATAATCCCAGCACTTTGAGAGGCCAAGGCGAGAGGATTGCCTGAGCCCACATCTCTATAATAAGTCCAAAAATTAGCCAGGCATGGTGGTGCGTGCCTGTAGTTCCAGCTACTTGGAAGGTTGAGGTGGAAGGCTCACCTGAGCTCAGCAGGTTGAGGCTGAGATGGCCATAAGCGTGTCACTGCACTCCAGCTTGGGCAACAGAGACCCCCAACTCAAACAACAACAACAACAACAACAAAAGTCACTAAGAGAAAACTGTACCCAAGAGCATGTTAAGGGAAGCTAAATCTGCAAAGGAGCTACACATTTCAGGTGAAGGCAAAACCCCAAAGCCGGGAAGAGGCAGCATTTGGGTCACATGTGCGTCTGGAAAGCACGGGCAGGATTTCTTGTTCAAGGGGAGGAAACCACAGATTTCAGTTTATGTCCTACTTCCTTGCTATATACAAGAGCATAAGCCAAGTCGGAAACTTGGAAGCATCATGGCAAGATGGTTAGAATAAGTCTTAGGTGAACATTTCTCTTTGGAGGAAAATAGCTTCCCAAACAAACCAACATCATTTTATTTTGTTTACTATTATTCTTTGGAGCTTGAGTTGAGATAAAGAGACAGTTACAAGGTTGTGATGCAGAGGGCAGGAGAGAAAAGGACCAGGAGGAGATGGTCCCTAAGCCAGTTCACAGGTTATGAAGGAAGAGCTGCAGCCTGGTGTTGATGGGGAAAGCAGAGGAGGGATGGACCATAGACATGGAGCATACCTGCCACCCAAGGCAACCAGGGAGAGGGGTCATCAGAATGGCGAGTGGGCACCTCTCCTGTCCAAGAGTTATAGAAAATGATGGGGGCTGTCAAAAGTCAGGAGACTTATTAGAAAGCTATGGCAGGTAAGAAGTTACCTGAACCTAAAGTAAGGCAGGGCAAGAAGGACTTGGATGTGAGAGCTCTGTAACAGAATTCTATAAAAACTGGTGGCCGGTGAGGTGTGGGAAGAGAAGAGAAGGATGCTGTCTGTGTGGATTCCCATTGAGTTGTCTTGGGAGATGGGCAGGCCACAGCACAACCAAGGCGGCTGCAAAATCTGGGAGCAGAAGTCGGTGAGAGAGTAAAACAGAGAATGCCACCTGTGCTGAGCGGACTCCCACTCTGACAGAGGAGCAAAGGCCTCTAAACAGTTGATCATCACAGAAAAACAGCCAACTCCCGAAGGCCCTATTGGGTTATCAACACCCTTCACTGAAAGGCATTTCTGGTTATTCAACAAGGTGAGCAAAATTAAGGACCAGGATTCTAAATCAATGGTGGTCACACTTAGAAAATGCTCATGGATTCTTAACACAGGACCCGGGGCCTAAGAAATGAAGAAAAGTAGATGGCTTCAGAAAGAAACTTGCTGTAAAAAATTACCAACCACAACCTATTTCAAAGGAGACTTTGTTTAAAGCAGCAGTCCCCAACCTCTTTGGCATCAGGGACCGGTTTCATGGATGTCAAGTTTTCTGTGGGCAGGTGGTAGGAGGGGATCATCAGGCATTCGATTCTCATAAGGAGCTCACAACCTAAATTCCTTGCATGAGCAGTTCACAACAGGCTTCTCACTCCTATGAGAATCTAATGCCACTGTGATTAGCCACTCTGCTCAGCCAATGCTCATCTCTTGCTGTGTGACCCAGTTCCTATCAGGCCACCGACTGGTACTGGTCTGCAACCCGGAGGGTTGGAGATCCTTGATTTAAAGCAAGTCAATGTGGTAGCAGTTTGTGGATGGTGAATTAAATACAGACAACTAGAGCAGACTGGAGAGAGAGATGCCAAAGGCTTCTTTAAATGAAGAAAGGAGAAGCTGGCAAAATCTCTCACAGGCTCCAGCAGACGTCTGTGAGAATTCCTCAGACTCACATTAACTCGAGGCCTGCTCTCTAGAGAAGGACCCACACCCCTCTGAGATTGTCACCAAGTGTGCTGAGGTGCCAACTCCTGGACAGGTGGGTGTCACCTGGATACTCACCTTTCCCGTTAACGGTTAAACCCGTGGCCATGGCTGCAGTCGCGGAGCCGGACACCTGAGGCACTAGTGGATGTATCCGGGGCCTGCTCCCCATCCTGGCCCGCTCTGCACCAGGGCCCAATAAAGCTCCAACTGGTTTCTCTGCTGCCACCTCAGGTGCCACTGTGTCCTCCTGACCCTGTTCGATGGGGTCCAGTTTCTCAGGGCTCTCATTCTGAAAGCCTTCCACTGTGGTCCTGCTCTTAATGGGGCTCTTAGGCACAAGTATCTTGATACCCGACTTGGCGAGGTCCATATTCTTCCGGCTGGAGAGAGATGGAGCTGTGTTTTTCCTGAACTTCTGGCTGGCAGCAAATAACTGGTTGTTTTTGGACTCGTGGTCTTTGCCAATCACTAGTGACTTAGAAGAAGTCTTAGAAAAGTTGCTGTTGGTAGATCTGGAGATTTGTTTCCTGGCATTGTTTGGAGAGGTCCTATTTGTTCTGGTTAGCGTGCTTTCCTTCTGCTTTTCAGTGTGGCGTCTGTTAAAATCATGGATATATTCCTCACAGTTCACCAGATGCTGCTCTGGTTCCCAAGTGTCGTCCTCACTGTCATAGCCTTTCCATCGAACCAAATACTCTGTCTTTCCTTTTTTATTTTTCCTTTTGTCAACAATCCTTTCAACCTGTTTATAAAAAAAAGAAAAAAGTCTTTTTATTAAAAAAATCAAACTTATTATTTGGAAAAAATACAAGCTTAACGAGGAAATAGCAAAAACCACAAGAGATAATTAAAATGATCTCTTTCTCAAACCTAACATCTGAAAATAAAATAGTAATGAACACTTGGGGTATAGCAATTTTCTTGAAATTAAGTAAAATAAAATGCAAAAACTTTTGTTCAGAAGGTGTGGCTGTACAACAAGTAACTTGCACCCAAGCAAAAGCCTGGCCTTGGTGATGGCAACTAGCTGTTAGGGACTGAGAATGTTCTAGGATGTGGAACTGGCTTGTTGAAGAAAAATATGCTCAGTATGACAAGTATGATTCTGAAGAACACAAACTAAAAAGGTCAACAGAGAGCATACACTTTACTGTAATAAAAAGGTCTAGAATGATAAGGCTACCTTCAAATCTCAGTTTTAATTATTTTTATACTAACATCTTTTTTTTGACTTGGAGTCTCACTCTGTTGCCCAGGCTGGAATGCAGTGGCATGCTCACAGCCACTGCAGCATCAATCCTTCCACTTCAGCCTTCCAAGTAGCTGTGACTGCAGGTGCGCGCTACCATACCTGGCTAATTTTTTGATTTATTGTAGAGATGAGGTCTTGCCAAGTTGCCCAGGCTGTTCTCGAACCCGTTGGCTCAGGCAATCCTCTCACCTTGGCCTCCCAAAGTGCTGGGATTACAGGTTGAGCCACTGCGACCGACCTATGCTAACATCTTTAAAGGGAGATACTGTTAGACTTTGAATTTGATGATCAATACGTTCTGTATCAAATTCACACAACCCTGCCTTGTAAGCATGTTGGCACTATTACTACTGTAACACCCTGTCAATGGAAGGAAGATCTTCTATGACTCATGTGAACAAGAAATATCTGATGTAATGCCCCCTATGTTATTGAAGAAACAGCCTAGACTCTGTAGTCACATCTGCAGTTAATACAAAAGCCACTTCTCAGGGCAGCATGAGACTCCCTGTCTTGCAGGTAGAGGCCCACAGCAGCTCTTTAACTAAGGATAAAAAGGTCTGAGTCAATCAGTTACCAAGAACATCGGTACATTTCTGGCACAGTTAGAGGTTAGGTCAGATGACATAATGGTGCACTTAGTTCTCTAACATCCCAAAATAACAGAGGCTAATGAGTAGAACTGTAGACAATCGTAGAAAAGGATCTCACCCTTATCATTTCCCCTACTCTAAACACATACATACACACACCTCTCTCCAATATATCTACCTGAGACACAGAAAATTTAACTACAGAATAGCTTAAAATTAAATATACACTATCGCTTCCATGCAAAAAGGATTAAGAATAGAAAGGCCCTGTTCTCAACATCAGGTAGATTTCATGTTTAACAGATGTCGACAGAGTCAATAATTACTGTCAGATCAGCATATGCGAGTCCACAAAGTCCGTATTATAGCAAGGAGAACTTTTAAAGTGATTTTTCCCTGCTCCGTCACTTGTGAATAGTTGAGTATAAGGATGTAAAGTATTTCAATTTAAATAAAAGATGTATTTCCGAAAGATTCCAAGCAAATCAATTTCACAGCAGGAATAGTTTAAAAGTTTTAAACACAGGGGTTAAGAGAGTATGTCTTAAGGGAAAGCTACGTGTAACGCTCCCCCCCACCAAGTCAGTTTCCATTCTAGAAGTATGCAGTACACTAAACCAGAGCAACCTCCTCCCTTTTTCCTTTCCTCCATCTGCTTGAAGCTGAAGTAGGGGCCTGGTGGAGTAGAGTGGGTTTCTTTCCCCTCCCTCCCTATCTTCACATTACTGCCCTCCACTACCCCCAGGGCCAGAATGCCCCCAGGGACCTTCAGTTGACAGTTCCCCACCCCAGGTCCTGCACCTCTGGAAATGGAGAGAAGAGGAACAGCAACACTAGCTTCAGCAGGCAGGGTTGTGTATTTTGGGTTTTTATGTATATTCAGTAGCTACACATTTTACAGACAATGAAAGAAAATAGTTACATGGGACACACTGGACCAGAAGCTGGCAAACCTTATGTAAAATGCTAAAGAATAAACGTTTTAGGCTTATAGGTCATTCAGTCTCCCAAACACTCAATCCTGTTCCTGAAGCAAGGAAGTGGCCACAGACAAACAACCTGTGTTTATGAACCCTGAAATTTGAACTCTGTGATTTTCATTTATCATAAACTACCAACCCTCTTGATTTTTTTCAACTATGTAATATGTAAAAACCATTCTTCAAGCTAACTCACAGGCAGCCATAGCTTGCTACCCCTTGCATTGGTCTAAGGGAACAAGAGACACCCAGGTGCAGACACCAAGCTCTGCCACTTCTTGTGATGGGAACAACCTGCAAGTTGATGAGACACGTCTGACAAGGAGACAGTAAATATGGCTTTGAAGTGGGTAGGTCTACAAGAGAGTCACACTGACTACTAGACACAGTGTGGAAGGGTTAGTCCAACAAACACTACAAGGTACCAAATATCAACCTCAGGTTCAGCTGGGAACATGAGATTTCCTCAAATGAAGGGCAAATGTCCTTCTGCCTTTGAAAAGTGAAAGTCTGGTTGATTCCAGACTCCCATTTTTAGTCTTTGTGGCTAAAATAACCTCTCACAAAAAGGCATCACCAGGATTCTACATATTTTTATTGCAATATCACAATTAATATTATTTCCAAAGTACTTTTATGGTGGCAAGGGAAGAAAACCTTAATTACGAGACAAACAAATCTACCCTTTGGTTTTCAGTCCCTTTCCCTCAAGTCCCCCCTTCTCCAACAGCTGTTTCTAAAATCTACCAATGAACGGTCTTTCTCCAACTTATGTGAAAGTGTCCTTCTAGTTATAGAATTTCAGTGTAAGAATTTCATACAAAATCTTTGTAGGAGGATGTAAAGTATAGAACTACTGACATGTTCTACTATAATTTTTAAAAACCAGACAGAAATGAAGAAAGAAGGCATGAAATCTCACCCAAATCATCTAGGCACTTTTGGGGGGGGGGGGCAATGTTATCCATAACATGTGAATATGAAGCAAAATTTTAACCGGCAAATCCAAATCAAAATAGCCTTCTTTGCTTACACATGAACTCAACCAAAATTCTTACTGTTAGGATTGCCTTCTAAAACTCAATCTAAAAAACCAAAATGTGGAACAAGTAAAGGCTGGATTTCATTACCATTACAAAGTCTGCTGATGGTTTGCAGACCAATAAAATTAATCTAAGAGGATCATCCCAAACATCTAACCCACCTGTTTGCTTTACCCACCTAATAGCCCCAGGCCCAGGAATGTGCTCAGGGTTGCAGAAGATGGAAAGAAAACGATGGACAAAAGGCTCATTAACGCATGAACAAAAATTCACAGAGAAATTCAAACTAGTTAAAGAGCTCAGGATGAGAAGAAAGAAAGAATAACTATTGTTGCAGTTAAAATATGCATCAGAGGCCAGCCTGGGCAACTTGGTGAGACATCATCTCTACAATAAATAAAAAAAAAATCAGCCAGGTGTGGTGGCACACGCCTGTGGTTCCAGCTCCCTGGAAGGCTGAGGCAGAAGGATGACCTGAGCCCAGCAGGTTGAGGGTGTCATTGCATTCCAGCCTGGGCAACAGACAGTGAGACTCTAACTCAAAAAAAATCAGGTCTGGACATGCATATATAATGGCTTACAAGAAACAGACCACAGTTGGGAAATAATCCCAGTAGGGAAAGTTTGGCACATCATGTCATTATCCACAACTGTGTCTGCAGCAGTGCTGGTTCCCTGCTTGCTCGGATTCTACCCCCAATAGTGTGAGTAGGACATCAGGATAAATTTAACACCACAAACAATGCTGAAAACTTTTCTTAGGGGTGGGTCTCACACCAATGGCCGAATAATTTAGAACAACAAAGTAACACCACAGAGAAAAAGAATAAATAAAACACCTGTTTATAGCAAAGAATTCTGGTAATAGCTCCTTACATGAAAAAGATAATGTTTTCCACCAGCCATTTGAATCATTAAGTATTAAAACAAGAAAAGTCTTAACTACTAAGAATAGTTTTTAGCAATTATAAAAACAGGCAGATGGTTCCATTGCCAAAAATGGAGGAATAACATAAACAAAACTATTTGAAGACACTGAAAAGAAACCAGAAGCAGGCAGAAACTGAATTTCGAACCCTTGAAACAAGGAACCATGCCAGCTTGTGCTGAGGGCATTCCCCGGTCTGCCTCACAGGAGACTCACACAAAAAGCAGTTCTACAGGCTTCAGGTGTCAGAGGGCAAATTCTGAAGTTGAGAGTAACAGAGTGGCTAGAAATTTTGGGAGCTGATCAAGATAGGAGGGTACCCAAAACATCATATCACACCCTTCAAATCCTGGGCACCCCCTGAATGACACCAAGTCAGTAGAAAGCCACAGTTGGTGTGCTGGGGCTCTCCAAGACCACCTCCAGGTTTGGTGATTCACTATGAGAAATCACAGGACCCAGCACCCATTCATGGCTATGATTTATTAAAGTGGGAGGATATTAAACAAAATCAGAAAAGAAGACAAGTGCATGGGTGAAGGCTGGGGGAAACCAGGCACAAGATTGCAAGGGACCTCTCCAGGGGAGTCACATAAGACATGTTTCATTCTTTCAGCAACTAGTTGTGACAATACATGTGAAATTTTGTCTGCAGGGGAAGTTCATTAAGCTAGCCAACGTCCAGGATTTTATTACTGTAGGAAGGTCATGTAGGTACTCTGCCACGTGTACACCAAAATTCCAGATTCACAGAAGAAAAGCAAGTGTTCAGCATAAATCACTACGATGAACATCATAGTTAAGCATTAAAAAAAACAAAACAAAACAAAAACAGAACGAACCAAAACCAAACAAACCCTCCCCCCCAAAAAAAGAGTAGGAAGACATAAACCATTCATTGGATAGGGAATGGGAGGAGAAAACATTACATTCAGAGTTACAACAATGGAGCCAGTAGACAAAGGAAATATGTTATTAAATGAAGAAAAAAAGAAAAGAAAAATCAACTCCGAAGTCTGTATCAGGAAAACAAATGCTTCAAAAGCAAAGGTAGTGTTCCATTTCTGAAAGGCAGTATGCGGAGTTCTGTAGACACACTCCCCAATAAGCATAGTTGATGAAAAGCATAAACATTTAAAATCTACGGAAATTGTCCTAAGAGTGCAGAGAAAATGAAGAATTTTTTGTTTTTTAAATCTACTAACACTTGGTAAGAACTTCTTAGCTATAACCTGCCTCCATCCTCCACCATCACCCCCAGTGCAGCAGCAAGAGGGGACATGGACTCCCTCTTTCTTCAGCTGCCAAACTAAGTTTACTGTACCTCAGCCGAAGTGGCAGGCTACCAGTATTTCTCCTCCTCTCAAATCTGAAGAAGTGAAATTCCTAATAATAACCAAGAGGTCAAGGGATTCCTCTACTCAGCCCCTACCCATAAGGAGACTCCACTCTGGGGAGGCACACCAAGAATTCTGGAACTTGGACTCACTCTTGGGAATGAGGTTTCATGTTGGTAGAGGCAAGCTGTGAAAACTAGAGGTTACCACTCTGCCTAGCACTCAGAGTAGTGGTTCAGAGATTTTTGCCCATGGGAGACATAATCTGTAAGAAAAGAGAACCATTCCCCAAACTAGTTGAATGAATTAGAGCATGAAGTTCAAGTCTAAAGGTACTCTTGAAAATGACAAAGAACCACAGAGAAATATGGGACATATTAAGCAATATAAAGCTTATATTTTATTATTACACTTATATTTAATCAATAACAGAAAAAAAAACCAGAAATAACAGAAGAAAAAGAAGCAGAGAAAACATCGACAAAATAATGGCTGAAAACTTTCCATATTTATTGGAAATCAACAACCTATACATCCAGGAAACTGTACAAATTCAAACAGGGATAAACGCAAAGAGGTCTACAAACATACACGTTATAGTTAAAAAACTTAAAGTAAATGCAAAGAAAAAATCTGGAAATAGTGAGGAAAAAACAAATTCCATGTGTACAAGGGAATTTCAATAAGGTTAACAGCTGACTTTTCATCAGAAATAATGAAGGCAGAAAGCAGAGGGATGAAATAGTCATAGTGGCCTGGCTCGGTAATCCCGCACCTTGGGAGGCTGAGGTGAGTGGATTGCCTGAGCCCGTGGGTTCGAGACCCGCCTGGGCAACTTGGTGAGACCTCATCTCTACGATAAATCAAAAAATTAGCCGGGTGTGGTAGCGTGCACCTGTAGTTCCAGCTACTTGGAAGGCTGAGGCAGAAGGATTGCCGGAGCCCAGCAGGTTGAGGCCGCGGTGGCTGGGAGAGGCCACTGCACTCCAGTCTGGGCGACAGAGTGAGACTCCAACTTAAAAAAAAAAAAGTCATACTGATTAAAAAAAGAAAACACAAACCTGTCAACTAAGAATCTTATATCTAAGCAAACCTATCTTTCAAAAATGAAAACAGAAAAGGCTACATATTGTCTGCTTTCAACTACATGACAGTCTAGAAAAGGTAAAACTATGGAGGCAGTTAAATGATCATTGGTTGCCAAGGTTAGAAGAGAAGGGATGGATAGGCTGAATATAGAAGATATTTAGGGTAGTAAAACTATTCTGCATGATATTATGACAGTGAATACATGTCATTTACATTTGTCAATACTCACATAATTTACAAACAAAACCAGGAGTAAACCCTAGTGTAAACTGTGGACTTGGACTTTGGGTGATAATGATGTATTAATGTAGGTTCATCAGTTGCAATAAATGTACAACTTTGATGTGGATGATGATAGTGAGGGAGGTTGTGCATGTGTGGGGGAGAGTCAGAGGCAATATGGAAACTACTTGTATTTTCTATTCAATTTTGCTGTGATCCTAAAACTGTTCTTAAAAAAAAAAAGTCTAACCCCTTCAGACAATGAAAACAAAATAAAGACATTTCTGATAGACAAAAGCAGAGATATTTTTGCTAGCGGCTGTCTTGTAAGAAATACTAACAAAAGTCCTTCAGGTCGGAAGCAGGTAAATTAAATAGTAAATTCAAATCCATATGAAGGAAATAGAGAAGACTGGTAAGACAATTACATAATTCTGAAAGACAATAAAAATGTGTTTTTTTCTTCATTCTTCCCTTACTTGATTTAAAAAGCAATTGTATAAAACCACATATATTCATATTTGTATTGCTGGATCTGTAACATATAGAAATATAACACATAGCAGTTATAAGTAAATATGTGCCTAATAATAGAGCAACAAAATACAAGAAACTCAAATTGGCAAAAGTGAAAGGAGAAATTAAGTTCCACATTAATAGTGGGAGTCTTCAATTCTCATGTCCAAAAATGGATAAAGCAAACAGGTAGAAGTTCAACAAGGAGATAGAAAATCAGAATGTGCTCGCTTCAGCAGCACATATACTAAAATTGGAACGATACAGAGAAGATTAGTATGGCTCTTGCACAAGGATGACACACAAAGTAATGAAGCGTTCCAAAAAAAAAAAAATGAAAACAACACTCAACATTGTATAGAAACCAAACCAACGGATATCTTTGGAACATTCTACTCAACAGCAGACATTCTTCTCAAGCACACACAAGACATTCCTTAGCATAGACCATGTGCTAAGTCTTTAAGACAAGCTTCAATAAATATAAAAGGACTGCAATCACATAAATTACAAGGAAATTTCAAAAAGTGTATTCGTACGCTTTTTAGCAAGAAAAAAAGAAGAAAAGAGGGGGAGGAGGGGAAGAAGGAAGGAGGAGAAGGAGAAAAGAAAGAAGAAAGTTCATGGAAAATGAAATTAAAAATATAAATTTTATGTCTCAACTGCTCTATTAAGATCTTGTAAGCTATGACACCAGTATTTAATCTATCCCTAAAAAACCTGAAGGGGTCGGTCCTGGGAATTTAACCATGTCAATACAGTCTTTTTTAACCTTGTTAACTAAAGAAAAGCAAGGGCCCTTCATAATTTTATTTTTTTAAGATTAGGAAATAAAAAGAGATCAGGAGCCAAGAACAAATTGAATAAGACCATAAAGTGGGTGCTAAGATCTCCCATTGAAACTCATACAAAACTGCTCTTGTTTGACGAGAGGAGTGAGCAGGAGTTTTATTATTGTTGGTGGAGGAGGACAACCTGGTGAAGCTTTCCTGAGCATTTTTCTGCTAAAACTTTGTCTAACTCTCTCTAAACACCCTCATAATAAGCAAATGTCCTTTGGCTCTCCAGAAAGTCAATAAGCAAAATGCCTTGAGCATCCCCAAAAATTGTTGTCATGGCCTTTGTTCTTGACTGTCTGCTTTTGCTTTGACTGGACCACTCCCATCTCTTGGTAGCCATTGCTTTGATTATGCTTTGTCTTCAAGATCATGCTGGTAAAGCCATGTTTCATCTCCTGTTACAATTCTTCAAATAAATGCTTTAGATCTTGATCCCACTTGTTTAAAATTTCTATCTAAAGCTCTGCTCTTGTTTGTAGCTGATTTGGGCACAATGGTTTTGGCACCCACCGAGTGGAAAGTTTGCTCAACTTAAAATTTTCAGTCAGAATAAAACCAGTTGAGATGTCTATGGTTGGCTATTGTTTCTGTTGTCAGTTGCTGGTGTTCTTCAATTAGGGTATAAACAAGATGAATCTCTTCCTCACAAAATGATGTGGATGGTCTGTTGCTGAGGGTTTCATCTTTAGCATCATCTCATCCCTTCTTAAAATGAGTTATTCACTTGCAAACTGCTGATTTCTTTGGGGGTATTATTCCCATAAAATTTTATTTTATTTTTTTCCCCATTAACTTTCCTTAAAGCATCAATGATTTCAGCATACTTTCACCCAAGCTTGAACATAAATTTGATATTTGCTCTTGCTTCAATTTTAGCAAAATTCATGCTGCTTTGATAGGGTTTTTTTAAAAATTGATTTGTTAGCCTTTATAGTGCCTAAAACTAGATCCTGTTCAGACATGTTATAACAAGTGAATATGAGTATATTTTGGTGCAAAAAACTTTTGGAATCCATGCATAGTTTTTTCATACTATGCATTTTCCATGAAATATTTGAAGTTCTCTTATCTCCAATTAAATGAGAGGATAGCAAAAGTAAAACAAATTTGAACAATTCATAAATAGGCATAAGTTAAACAATTTATACTAAATAATCAATAGGAAAAAAAAATTATAAGAGAAACTAGAAAACACCTTGTGATAAATAAAAGCAAAACACATTATACCAAAATGTATGGGTTGCTGCAAAAGCAGTGATGAGGTACATTTATAGCTGTAAGCACCCACACTAAAAAGATCTCAAATTATTAACTTAACCTTTTATCTTAAGGCACTGAGAAGAGTGCAAATTAAACCTAAAAAGCAAGGAGAGGAAATAGTAAAATTTAGAGTAGAATTTAATAAAATAAAAAGAGAAAAACAATATTAAGAAAGCAACAAAACTAAAAGTGTCTTTGACAAGACCAACAAAATTGACAAACCTTTAGTTATTCTGATTAACAAAATGAGAACACTCAAACTACTAAAAATAAATGAAATGAAAGCAGGGGAAACATTACCACTTACCATACAGAAATAAAAAGAATTATGATACTATGAACTGTATGCCAATGATCTGAACAACTCAGGTGAAAATAACAAATTCCTGGAAAGAGACACCCTACTCCAGCAGAGTCAAGAATATCTAAATAGATCCACAGCAAATAAAAAGACTGAATTAATAATTGAAAAAACTTCTCATAAAGAAAAGCATAGGACTAGATAGCTTCACCTATAAAGTCTACCAAATTATTAAGTAATTAATACTAGTACTTTATACTCTTTCAATAATTAGTAGAACACCTCACAACTTATTCTAGTCTACTACTCTGATAGCAAAAAAATCACAAGTAAACTATAGATCAAAATCTCTTGAATATACACATTAAAATCCTCAAAAGACTAGCAAATTAAATCCAGCAGTATATAAAAATGACCCTAACCATGAAGAACTTATTCCAAAAATGTGAGGTTGATTTAACATCTGAAAATCAGTTGTTAATATCCCACACACCAGTAGAATAAAGGGGGGAAAAAATCACATACATTACTAGATATACATAAAGTACTTGGGAGAATTCAACATTTATGATTAAAAATTAAAAACCCTCAATAAACTAGGAACAGAGGGAACTTCCCTAACTTGATAAAGGACACCTGCAAAAAAACATACAAATAACATCACACTCAATAGTGACAGACTGCAGGTTTTCCGATCAGAAAAACAATACAAGAATTTTTTTTTTGCCACTTCTATGCAACACTGTACTGGAGTTCTAAGCTCGATGATTAGATAAGAAATTAAAAGGGCATCTAGAATGAAAAGGAAGAAGTAAAATTATCCTCATTCGCACATTACATGATCTTCTACATACAAAACCTTAAGGAGTTCATTAAAAACTATTAGAACTAATGAACAACTTCAGCAAGATTACAGATACAAGATCAATATTAAAAAATAAAAAATTTCAGTACAATACTGCATTGTATTTCTATATGGTAGCAATGATCAAACCAAATATGACATTAAGAAAAGTTTGGTTGAAAGGTTCAGTGTAACCCCTGTTAAAATTCAAGTTGTTTTCTTTGTAGAAATTGGCCCAAAAGTCATATGGAATTGTAAGGCCTTAGAATAGTCCAAAACATCTTAAAAGAATCAAGTTGCAGAATTCACTCATAGTGATTTCAAAACAATACAAAGCTACAGAAATTAATACAGCATTAACCTGGTAAAAATACAGATCTGACAACCAGTGGAACAGAATAGAGCCCAGACATAAACCCTCCCATATAGGGTCAAATGATTTTTGACAAGGATGCCAATGCCATTCAATAGGTCAATGAACAGTCTTCAACAAATAATGCTGGGACAACTGACTATCCACATGCAAAGGAGGCAAACTGGACCTTTACCTCATCACATGGATAAAATTTAACTTAAATGGATCAAAGACCTATAGTAAGAGTTAAAACTATAAAATTCTTAGAGGAATACAGAAGTGTAAATTGTTGTAACTTTGAATTAGGCACTGGTTTGTGGATGTGACACCAAAAGCAATGGAGGCAAAAGAAAAAACCTGATAAAGTGGACATGAAATTTAAAAACTTTGGTACATCAAAGGTAAAGAAAGTCAAAGAATTACCCACAGAAGGGGAATTTTTTTTGGATGCAGGACTTATATCAAAATATACAGTATTACAGCTCATTAAAAAAAAGACAACCCTGTTTAACAAAGGCAAAGGATCTAAATAGACATTTCTCTAAAGAAAACACACAAATGATTGATAAGCATATGAAAGGCTTCCCAACATTATGAGCCATCAGGCAAATGCGTATCACAACTACAATGAGAGAACACTTCCCAGTCAGTAGGATGGCTGTAATAAAAAAGATAAGTACTAGCAAGGAAGTGAAGGAAAGGCAACCCTCATGTACTGCTTTTGGGGAATGTAAAATGGTGCAGCCACTTTGGAAAATAGTCTTGCAGTTCCTCAACCAGTTAACTATAGAGTTACCATATGACTCAGCAATTCTGCTCTTACCTATCTAAGAAAATTTGACCCCACCAAAACTCGTACGTGAATGTTTACAGCAACATTACTCATAATAATAAAGTAGAAATAATCCAAATGTCCATTAACTGAGGCCTAGATAAACAAACTGTAGCAAATCTATACTAGAGAATACAATTTAGCCATAAAAAGGAATGAAGTTCTGATACATTCTACCACAGATAAACCTTAAAAACCTGCTAAATGAAATAAGCCAGTCACAAAAAAGCCAAATATTATATGATTTCGTTTATAAGAAACGCCCAGAATAGGCAATTTTATATAGAGACAGAAAATAAATTAGTGGTTGCTTAAGGCTGGGAGAAAATGTAATGGGCATGAACTGGAGAATGATAGGTAATGAATACTAAGTTTCTTTTTGAGGTGATGAAATGTTCTGAAACTGGCAACAGTGGTGGGTACAAAGCTCTGTATATACTAACAGCTTTTGAATTCTACAATTTAAATACGTTAATTGTATCTCAAAAAAGTGGCTTAAAGAAAGGCAGAGGTAAAATTAAGACATTTTCAGATGAACAATTAGCTGAAATAATTTTTTGCAATAGACCTATGTCAAGAGCCACGAAGGGTCTGAGATTTCACTTACTTGCTAACTACCAAGTGAGCTTTTGACATGTTCATGGATGTTGGCAGAAGACAAGAGGACTCATCAGAGGAAAAGTATAGTGGTCTCTCCTTATCTGTGAGGAATACATTTCAAGACATATCCCAGCAAATGCCTGAAACCTCAGATAGTACTAAATCCTATATGCACTATTTTTTCAATTTGATAACCTAGTAGGCAACTAAGTGACTTAGCAGGTGGTATCATCTATAGCGTGGTAACAATAGACAAAGGGATGATGAATCAAGACAGTGTGGGATTTTATCATGCTACTCAGAATGGTACACAATTTAAAATTTATGCATCACTTGTTTCTAAAATTTTCCATTTAAGGCTGGCATGGTGGCTCATGCCTGTAATCCTAGCACTTTGGGAGGCTAAGGTAGAAGGATTCCTTGAGTTCAAGAGGTCGAGACTAGCCTGGGCAACGTAACAGACCTTGTCTCTACAAAAAAGTTTAAAAAATTTGCTGGGCATGTTGATGTGCACCTATAGTACCAGCTACTCGGGAGACTGAGGAGGGATGATCACCTGAGCCCAGGAGGTTGAGGTTGTGGTAAGCCATGATTGTGCTACTGCATTCCAGTCTGGGCAACAGAGAGAGACATCAACAATCACCAAGTCAAGGGAGACTACTTTAGTACTCACAGCAATAGCAGTTGTCAGCCTATTAGCATTTGCTTGCACCAAGTCAACTGCTCAAACAGTAGAGGTTGCATTGCAGAGAGGAACCCTGAACCCGAGGAACCAAAATCTTTATAACAGGCACGCCTGCCCCATCTTTATCATACAAAGCTGTAAACAAACTTATTTTATGATCTGAAAGGGACACTGTCTTCATCTCCAAGACCGTTTGCTTATACCAACACTACAGAAAAGATAGTCCAGAACAAATACACTCAGTGTCTCTTTTCCGGAGACATACAGAAATGCAAAAAATCCCCCAAAAAACCCACTTCTTTCTACACTGTCTTGGCTTCTGACAAATTTCCTTGAGTAACCAACTCCATCAGTCACTCTGACCAACCTGACTAAAAGACTGGTCTCACACAACATTTAATTAAAGCAAGTATCAACAGGACTCTATGCATCAGGATGAGCCAAGCTCCAATGGTGACCTTAATCATGCTTTCTAGTGATCAGGACCCAGTCAGCTAAACAAATACCATAAACTATAAAAGTCCGCTTTAGAAAGCCAGGTGACTTCTCCTTAAGTTCCTGAATTGACAATCCCTCTTGGTTGGGGCTATTAATACAACAGGATACATTAGCAACTTGCATTAACCTTTCCTTGGCCCAAAGGAGGAAATCTAGAGGAATTCTATCATACATTAATCCCTGGTCAGTGAGTCAAGTCTGACTTGAATATCTTTCAGGGCTGAGGTGTTTTCACTGATCACTTCAGAGAAAGTCAGAGACAAATTTCCTACCACCTTTCTATGGCTATCATAGTAGGGTAAACTGCCTGTAGGATGGGCACACACAATGAGTCAGTGATCGCTCTGGGGAGTTGCCCCAAATACTCAAGGATGGCTTCACTTTGGAGAATTCTTCAATGTCTTGTGAGGGCTACAAGATCTACTGGCGTTAAAACACTCAAAGGTTTTCGATGAACACCTAAGGTGTAAGTCACCATGTTTTTGGGAGGGAGATAAGTTAATACCTTGTAAATTGTAAACAACACTCTCCAGGACAAAGTTATGCTGGATTAATTTCCATTATATCCTCCATTTTGGCAAATGTGGGCCCCAGAGGGAACTTGATGAGCAATAGTACTAGACAAGTCATCATTAGTCATTAGACAAAGACTACAAAGGGCTCGGTGGCTCAGCCTGTAATACTAGCACTTTGGGAGGCCGAGGTGAGTGGATTGCCTGAGCCTGCGGGTTCGAGACCAGCCCAGGTGGTTGGCGAGACCTCGTCTCTACAATAAATAAGTAAAAAATTTGCCAGGCCTGGGAGCGCGCACCTGTGGTTCTAGCTACTTGGAAGGCTGAGGCTGAAGGATCCGGAACCCAGCAGGCCAGAATCCAGTCTGGGCGACAGAGTGAGACTTCAAATCAAAACAACAAAAAAAAGGAGTACGGTTCCAATGCTACACTTGTTGGTTCTGGAAAGTGCTGTTTACAATTACTAGGGTTCCCCTAGTGACCCTACATCATGGGGCACAGTTTGACAGTGCCTTCAACATAGCTTCCCAGGTGGCTACAGATCTTAAGGTCCATAGCTCAAGTTTAAATCATTGAGTCTTGCCCTTGTTTCTGGAAGAACTGCCTGACAGCAGTCAGTCCAATATGTTCTGTTTGTCCACCACACCAGCCAGGTGGCACTCACCTGCACCACAGAATATGGAGGGGGTGGCCATGATTTGGGGGTGGGGGGCATCCAGAGGTGTTAACAGGTGTTTAGTATGGCAGGTGCAAGAACTGGAGCCATCACCTGTAGCTTCTGATAGACTTCTCAGTATAGGTTAGAGGAATGCACCAAATTGTCATCACAGCAGTCTGGCCAGGGATGGCAGATCTAAAAGGGACTTAAAAGTCCCTTGCAAAAAAATCTAGGAAAACCGCATCCAGGTTTTTTCATTCTTGAGAAAGGCTCTAGGGGTAGTTCTGTGAAACAAGAATCAGTAATGTCCCCCCATCCCATGTGCTTCCTGAGTCCTCCTTTCCTAGGTACCAGCATTGCTGCTCTCCTTCCATCAGCACAAAATTGGTATTTCCCATTTTGGTAGATATTTTCACCTGTTTGCCAATGACACCTTACATGAATAAGCCTTTCTGTAAGGAAAGGACCTGTGCCCGAGGAACAAGGGCAATTCTAGGCAGCTTACACCATCCATTATATCCTCCATTTTGGCCAATGTGGGCCCCAGAGGGAACTTGGTGAGCAGTAAGTGGCTATTAGTCTTTATCCTTATCATCTAGGGCCACATCAATTCAACGAGAGAATCCAGGTGACTAGAGCAGAATTACTTGAAATTCTAAAGGCCCCCATTTGGCCCAACTGTACCCTAGAGGCAACAAGAACAGCCTTGGGTTACTGCTGGGGAAGTGGGGTGGTGAAAATAGGATATGATCAAGGTAGAATCCAGAATTTTCAAAATAATTGTATATTGTTTCCCACAGCTTTTGTCCTAATCATGACCAGAAAGTGGCCCAAAGAAGGCCTTTTCTGTGGATGGCTGCATTCAGTGAACAACTGCCTCATTAGGAGGAGGTGACAGAGGCAGAGTCACAAATCTTTCGAATGAATTTTTGAGGTGGCTAATCCAATGTTCAACAACACCATATGCTTATTGATGGAAGGGAACATAGAAGAGCCACTAAACAACTTAGCCATTAGTCTATTACTGGGTGACATTTGTGATAAAAGTGCCCTGTTGTCAAGACTAAAAATATCCTAGGAAGCTGAAAACATGACAGATTAGCTTTAGGGGCCACTGTAGTATGGCCAGAGTTGGTTGTTCAGATTGGAACAGCAACAGAAAGAGTGTCAATAGTACGAAGAAGGCTCAAAAGTCCAACACAGCCAACCTGCCTGAAGACAGGAAGAGACAACTGCCCATGTGATGTGGCTCCACCACCACAGAGAAACCGAGTGGACTTTTGGCAGAAATCACAAGTCTGAAATGCAGTGGTGATCTCAGTACCAGAACATGAAGTCCTTTACTTTGAGCCCTGTTTAGGATGGCAGATGAGCTGCCACGTCTAGTACAAAAGTGAATCCAGGCAGCAAGAGTGACAGTCTGGATGGCATATACTCAGTCACCAGCTTGATTCCAGTTGGTCTCATCAGAAAACAGGCTCTTACCAGGGGCATCTTCATGAGTGACCTAAAACTGCTTAGCAGCCCAAAAGAGTGGTGCCCTCACGAGTGGTGGATTAAAATCACCAGTCTGTAGTTTTTTAAGCTGCAGACCAGGAAAGCTAGGCAACAACCCAAGAGCCAGTACAAACCTGACAAGATTCATGAGAGGCGCCACTAGAGCTGCCATGAATCCTGCCCAATTAAGCAGAGCAACCACATTCAGTTGTGAGAGCTGGTGATGAGGCTGAAGAGCAGCTAAGCAGTCACTAGCAGTTTTCACTTTAGCCAAACCATTAGTGATCCAGGCCCACACATGTTGAGGGAACTGTTAATAAAGCCACCCCTTTCCTCCCAGAGGCCAGCAGCTTCACTCAGGGTGAAGGAGTGGGGGATAAAGACCTCCTCCCTCCACTCTAGAGGAATAGCAGCCATGTTTTCACACAAAGCCAAAACACTGCTGGGGCTAGGCCGTTCAGTTCTTCAATACGGTATTTCCACTTAATCAAACTTAATATGTCCTGCCCATAGTGTTCATCCCTGATTCCAAACTGACCATTCCAAAACAAGAATATCAGGCCCAAGAGTCATGAAACCTCCATGAGCTAGGCATTTGGTTTCAGTAAGAGCCCAGTACCAAGGTAGTAGCAAGCTAACAAGAGTGTTTTGGGTCCACTAAATGAAACCTTTTATTGGGTGGCAAGATGATTATTGCCACCACCTTGCCACCATCTATTTCAGCGTTGGATACTCCTGGGCTCAGCAGTCTCAGTCACACTGTTTTCTAGCTGGGGCCCAAATTTACACATTTTGGCTGATTCAGGCCTGACTTGCTCAGCAGCAACTTTTAAAAGTCATATCTTAATTATGGGCATTTGCTGCCCCGCTGTCACGATAACATCTCTTAGGTTTTCATTTGGTTTCAACGAAAGGGCCAGGGGAGAATTTTCCAGATCAGTGGTGTGAACTGTTTGGCTTGGGCTCTCATTTGCTAGTGCGTTACCTTCATCAACACTGGAAACCCCAGCTGCGGCAGTAAGAGCCCAAATACTAGTTAATGTCTTGTTAGCGTTTTCCACAGGTGTTTGTCCATGTCAAGGTAATCTCTTTAAGAGGGCCACACCTCCCTAGAGTGGCCAGGAGCCACTACAAAATCACCGAGCCTTTTACCTCCCAAGGGACCTGAGGCTGGCAGGACCCACAGGGCTGGAAGAGCCATCTGGGGACAGCCCATCTGTTATTGGTCTGCCTTAACAAGCTCCACTCCTTCTCTCCCCAGATAACCAGCCAAAGTCCTAACAGTTTGCCTGCTTTCTGGCCCTAATGGTCAAAAATTCCCCTTCTTTAACTGTTTATAAAGGGTCGGAACCATCTGCCCCCACCAGAAGGGTGAGGATGTCCTCTCTCCCAGAAAAGAGACAGCAACAACCAAGGCATTGTTTGGGCAGCTGTGCTTAAAAAGCTACTTCTCAGCAGCTAGTTTGTAATCATCTCCCCAATTTCTCCTCATCAGCAGGCAATAAGGTGAGGGGCCATTTTTTTTTTTGTGCTAGGTTGACAATTCGGTCAACATGCCAGCTATGTATCCTATGGATTTTCCCCAAAATCTCATCAATCAATCCATGAGGCTCTTATCCTTTTTTCTGAGACAATCACATCATTGTCAGCTACCCTTCCTTATAACCCCAACTGTCAAGAACTGTAGTGGGTTTACAATTTTTATCCTACACACAAGCTAATAAGGGAGCTTACCACAGTTTCAAGGATGCTGGCAGAGGCAAGAAACTCCTCAACCACAGATTAAAGTGAGTACCTGTATTTTCTTGCTCCAGTTTGCTGAGTCCCAATTCCCATAGGATGACACCTATGCATGCAATGGGCTATTTACAGGAGAGGAATATGAGCTTAAAAGGCCAAAATGTTACAAGGGACAGTGAGCATCCCCAACGTCTGGCTAAGGGAAACTATTTTGTCGTCTTTACAGACACCTAGAACAAAAGCAGCCAGTGCTCTGCTAACAAAAGGTGCAGAAATGTAAGAGTCCTACGGACAACTGTCTCCCAATAATTTCTATCCTAAGAAATGCTAAAGAAAATTATCTGGGTTGGTATTAAAATAATAACAAAACATTATGAGCAACATTATGCCAATAAATTCATCATCTTAGGAAGTGGACATGTTCCCTAAAAAATACAATTTACCAAACTGACACCTAAATGAAATGAAAGTATGACTATCAATACATATTTATAAAGAATAAATTTCTCAAAAACCTCTACACACACACACACACACACACACACACAAACACACACCACACCCTAAACCTCAGATGGCTTCACCAATGAATTCTATCAAACATTTAAGGAAGAAACATAATACCAATTTTATAAAACTCATTTCCAAAAATAAATAAGAGAGTATTTCCTACTTTGTTTTATAAGGCCAACATAATCCTAAGGAAAGGTTAGATACAAATAGTAAGTTATGGATCAGTATCTCTCATTAATATAGATATAAAAATCCACATGAAAATATTAGCAATCTGAAATCATATATTTAAGAAGTCTATGCTGGGCGTGGTGGCTCATGCCTGTAATCACCAGGAGATGGAGAAGTCTATGCTGGGCATGGTGGCTCATGCCTGTTATCACCAGGAGATTGAGGCAAGAGGATTGCCTGAATCCAGGGGTTCCCGACCAGCTTGGGCAACCTGGAAAGACCTCGCCTCCACAACAGATAGACAGATAGGTAGATAGATCGACAGATAGATAGGTAGATAGATAGGAGATAGTCAGTCAGGCATGGTGGTACGTGCCTGTAGTTCCAGCTACTTGGAAGTCTGAGGTAGAAGGACTGCCTGAGCCCAGCAGATAGAGGCTGTGGTGGCCATGAGTGTGCCACTGCACACCAATCTGGGCGACAGAATGAGACACTGACTCAAACAAATAAAAAGTCTAATATACCATAATCAAATGTGACTTATGTCAGAAATGAAAGGTTTACAAAATCAATATAATCCACCATATTATGAGAATAAAAGAGGAAAGTCATATATTTCAACAAATGCAATATAACATCACTGAGAGAAATTAAAAACCAAAATGAATACAGAGATAGTTCATGTTATGAATTAAAAGAGCAAACATTAAGATATAAATTCTCCCAACTAGTATCTATGAACAAAACATATTCCCAATAACAATCCCAGCAAGCTTTTATGTAGAAATTGTGGTGCTTTTATATGGAAATGATTTTTAATATTTACATGGAATGGCAAGAAACCTGAAAAGCAACCCAAAGCACTCCTGAAAATGGAGAATTAATTAGGACTCATAAAACTTATTTCAAGACTGACTTTAAAGCAACAAATTTCGAGACAGTGTGGTAGTTGCATAAGGATCGGCAAAGAGATCAATGGATCAAGAGAGAGCACCCAGAAATAGATTCCCATATATATGACCATGTGATTGACTTTTTGGTTACCAAGATTTCCCAAGCAATCCATCTGGTCAAGTCTCTTTAATAAATGATGCTGGATACTTGATATCAGCAGGTTAAGAAGTAAACCATAAACCTTACCGTATACCATATACAGGCATTATATATGATGCTGGATATATCATATACAGGCATCATATATATCATATATGATGGATGATATATCAGATATCATATCAGGTATTATAAATGATGCTGGATACTGGATATCAGCAGGTTAAGAAGTGAACCATAAACCTTACCATATATCATATACAGGCTTAGGTATAAAAGCTAAAGCTATGAAGCTTTTAGAGCAAACCATAAAACATCATCTTTGTGACCCAGGGAAAGGTACAGGTTCCTTGGGTCACAAAAAGCCATAACTAAGAAAGAAAACTGATAAAAAGGACTTCATTAAAAATTTAAAAACATCTCATCAAAAACAATGTTGAGAAAATGTATAAATAAGTCACAGACTGGGAAATAATATCCATGAAACACCAACTCTCAGTACTTACCAATTTCTGTTTTAGTAGCAAAATATCTTATACTTGCTAATTTATAAACAACAGAAATTTACTGATCACAATTCTAGAAACTGGTTTAAGTCCAAGGTCAAGGCACAAGCAGATTTAGTGTCTGGTGAGGCCTGCTTCTCATATGTGTCCTCAAATGGGGGAAAGCAAAAACAAGCTGTCTTGGACCTCTTTCATTAAGGGCACTAATCTCATGGCAAAGGTGCCCTACTTCCCAACACCACCGTACAAAGGAATGTTTCAACATATGAATTTGTAGGGTGATACAAACATGTCTCAGACAACATCATTCCTTCTCTGCCTCCCCAAATTAATGTCCTTCCCACATGCAAAATACATTCATTCCAACTCAATAGCCCCTAGTACCCAACACTTACGATTTGAACATATAGTTCCCCAAAGAAGTATATGAATGTCCAGTAAGCATACTAAAAAGTTTTCAACATTCTATTTGTCAATTTAAAAAAATTTTAGTTTAGTAGCTGGGCTTGGTGGCTCAGCCTGTAATCCCGTGCCTTTGGGAGGCTGAGGTGAGTGGATTGCCTGGGCCTGCGGGTTCGAGACCCACCTGGGCAGCGAGACCTCATCTCTACAATAAATCAAAAAATCAGCTGGGCGTGGTAGCTCATGCTTGTAATTCTGGCTACTGGGAAGGCTGAGGCAGAAGGATCACCAAGCCCAGCAGGTCGAGGCTGCGGTGGCCGGGAGCGGCCACTGCACTCCAGTCTGGGTGACAGAGTAAGACTCCAACTAAAAAACAAACAAACAAACAAACAAAAAAATGTTGGTGATGAACATTGCTGTTCACAAGAAAAATACAAATTAAAAGTACAGTGAGGGAGGGAGGGGCATACCCCATCATCAAGGGTACCTGCATAATCAACATTTGTATACCTAATCCTGAATTGTACCCCACATCTTTATTACAAAAAAAAAAGTACAATGAACTGGGCATGGTAATTAATATCTGTAATCTCAGCACTTTGGGAGACCAAGGCAGGAGGAACGCTTGAGCCCGGGAATTCCAGAACCAGCCTGGTCAACATAGTAAGACCTTGTCTCTACCAAAAAAAAAAAAGCTGGGTGTGGTAGTGTACACCTGTAGTCCCAGCTACTCTGGTGGCTGACGCAGGAAGATTGCTTGAGTGTAGGAGTTGGAGGCTGTGGTGAGTCATAATTGTCCCCACTGTACTCCATCCTGGGTCAGAGAGTGAGATCATGACTCCCCCCAAAAAAGTACAATGAAATAATACTATACACCCATTAAAATGGTCAAAATGAAGAGGAAAAAACAAAACACCAAAGCTAAGCAACTGGAACACTCATGTATTGCTGGTAGGATTTTTAAATGGTACAGCCACTTTGGCAAAAGGTTGGACAGCATTTTATAAAAACTAAACAAATACTTGCCCTGTGACCCAGTAATCTCAGTCCTAATTACTTATCCAAAAGGAACGAAAACATGTTAGTAAAAAGACTTGCACAAAAACATTTATAGGAACTCTGTTCATAATGATTCTAAACCAGAAACAGTCCACATTTCCAACAGGTGACTGATCAAACTGAGGTATGTATTCTCAAAAAAATACTTAGTGTGTAATTCCATTTAAATGGAAATTCCAGAAAAACTACTGTATAAAAAAAACAAGTGTGGGTAGGGACTTGACTGAGAAGAGACATGAATTAACATTCTGGGGTGATAGCTTTCTAGTGTGATAAACTTGTGAATTAGACAGGTATTTGCTAAGCTCAACAACTAGTTATAGTATTCCAGATTTGTTCACTGCATTATTAGAAACTTCAAACAATTGTAACGTAAGCATTGTTAGAAAACATCAAAAGAAAAAAACTATGGACAAATATGAAATTCTAGTTAATAAAGTGCGTGTTAAAGTAAGTTTTTAAAGAATAAGTACGCTAATGTGACCATTTACTTTAAAATGTGTCAACAAACAATATGGATTGATGGATGGATGCACAGTAAAATGAGATTCCAGGTAGTTGAGATATGAATGTTCCAGTAATTTTTTCTCAAGCTGAATGTTTAAAATTATTTTGTAATTGCCTGAGCCCGTGGGTTCCAGACCTGCCTGGGCAACTTGGTGAGACCTCATCTCTACAATTAAAAAAAAAAAAAAAATTAGCCGGGCGTGGTAGTGCGTGCCTGTGATTCCAGCTACTTGGAAGGTTGAGGCGAAAGGATCACCGGAGACCTGCTGGAGCCCAGCAGATTGAGGCTGCGGTGGCTGGGAGCGGCCACTGCACTCCAGACTGGGTGACAGAGTGAGACTCCAACTCAAAAATAAAAAAAAAGAAATAAAATAAAAATTTTTTGTAATTTAAAAATGTTAAGAAAAAGGCGAGGAAAACCTCAAAGGTTTGTTTTTGATTTTTTAAAACTTCAGAAAATAACAAAGGAATCTACAAAAAACAAAAAAAGCTAAATTTAGGAAAGTCACAGGTATGTCAAATTCTTTAAAAATCAAGCAAATTTTTATAGAGTAGTAGTAAACAGTAAAAATTTTAAATTTCTGTATATAATATAATGAAAAACCAAAATATTAGGAGAAAAATTAACAAAAAAAGACATTTACACTAAAAATGGTAACTCATGAGAGAAATTAAAGACTATCTTTAAATTGAGACATATTTATACACTGACAGGCACATTATTTGCCAATTTTTCCCAAATTGATGTCCAGATGCAACACAATCACAAGTCCCCAAAGAGTTTTTTTTCACAGAAATTAACTCAAATTTATACAGCTAAGCCAAAACAATCTTAAGAAAGAACAAAGCTTTTCAGGTCCTACAAGACCTAAATTCAAGACTTAGTATAATGGCTAAAATTAAAAAGGCAATAGTCAGTGTTGTTCAGGACGTAGGATGGCAAGAACACTGCTTATGAGAGTTAAAAAAATGGTACAACTGGTCCAGAAAACTGTGTGGCAGTTCCTTAAACACACACCTACCCTACAATTCTACTCCTAGGTATTTTACCCAAGATAAATAAGAACGTATGTCCACAAAAAGATGTGTACAGGAATGTTCAGAGCAACTTTATTAATAAGAGCCAGAAACAGTCAGCCTGGGTATCCATCAGTAGCAAAGTGAACAAACAGATATGAACATACAACAGAACGCTGTACACAATCGTGCAACAACATGGATGAATCTAAACTCATCATGCTCATCAAATGAAATGAAACACAATTGAGTACATACCATATGGCTGCATTTGTATGAAATTTCAGAAGAGGCAAAATCCACCAGTGAAAGGAGAAATGACAACAGTGGTTGTCCATGGCAGGGGAAGGGGTAGGTGGGGGCACAAGGAGGCTTTACAAAGGGGTGGAAATATTCCTATTTCTCTGTCAAGATGGTGAATACATAGGTGTGTACATCTGCCAAAAGTCAACTAACTGAACTCAAGATCCTTGGACGTACTGTACATAAACCATACCTTTGTACATTAACAAACCCAGCAGAGAGGAACCTAGGCAGCTCTTGATCATGGAATGAAGCGAGGCTCTGGCCAATAACATTGAAAACTGCTGCTGGACTTTCTTCAGAGGCCTGTGGGTTCCTCACAGACAGAGATCCCTGCCAGGAGACAGCACACTGGGTTCCTGCTGTGCAAGTGGTGGGGAGGCCTTGCCAACCCTCACGCCAGTGCTGAACAGAAGCATTTAAAACATGCATGTGTATGTGTAGAGAAGAACCACCATAAAATAAAACTGACAAGCTGTGAATAAGAGGCTACAAACCCCCAATAAACAGATGTATAACACTTATCCTCACCAAAGTGAGGTACCACTGTCTGTCAGTAGTGATGGACTGAAGGAATAGGTAGAAATTTAAAGGGAGATCCTAGAAAGGACAGAGCCACTGAGGCATTTGATAAACCCTCCACATACCCCTGGCTGTCAGGGAGCCTATGAGCACATACAGTGGACAAATGAGGGGTCCAGCAGAAAAGATAATC
Organism: Carlito syrichta; assembly: GCF_000164805.1. NCBI lineage: Eukaryota > Metazoa > Chordata > Mammalia > Primates > Tarsiidae > Carlito > Carlito syrichta. The sequence goes on from NW_007247111.1 coordinate 194,919, forward strand.
CTGGAACAACCTTGAAAGATAAACCTGGAACAACATATCACGGGGTGTAAAGAAACTCCTAGCTGGGTGCAGTGGCTCACATCTGTAATCCTAGAACTTTGGGAAGGTGGGTGGATCGCCTGAGGCCAGGAGTTCAAGATCAGCCTGGGCAACAAAGTGAGGCCCCATCTCTATTAAAAAAAAAAAATAGAAAAATTATCTGAGTATGGTAGTATGTGCCTGTAGTCCCAGCTACGCAGGAGGCTGACATGGGAGGAGCACTCGAGTCCAGGAAGTTGAGGCTGCAGTGAGCCAGGAGTGCATCACTGCACTCCAGCCTGGGTGACAGTGAAATTCTGTGAAAGGAAGAAGAGGAGGAAGAGGGGGGAGGGAAGGGAGGAGGGGAAGAGGGGAGGGGGAAGGGAGGGAAAAAAAGAGAAGCAAAACTCCTTCCTTATCGGTTGAGGGTGAGTGAGCTGTAGAACTTTGCAGAGGGCAACTGAGCAATGAACATCAAAAGGTTTTAAAACAATCTTATTCTATTTGAGAAGTAAGGAAAGGAAATAACTGAATGAGTGCTCAAAAGACATGTGTGTGCACACAGACAGGTAGAGGAGGGGGAGAAGAATACATGAACAGGTGAGAGGAGCTGAACTCTACCCTGCCATCACGAATATGGCTATGCCCCCTGCTCCGCCAATGTTCCTACTCCATGGTTTCAAACCAGGCTTGCAGAGACTGTTCACAATAAAACACATTACAACACAGATCCACTAAATTCCGTTTACAAATTCCTTTAATAATGCTAGAATTCTATATTATTATATCCACTTATTCTTAAAGCAGGTAGGCAGAATTAAGATATAGGAGTCTTCAACAGCTATGCTTTTCAAAGTGTCAAATAATAAGTTAACTTTCTAACCAAAAAGGAGAAATGCTATGATTTAGCTTATTAACAGATGTGGATCTTCATCCACCACATAGAAAAAAAAAATGCATAGTACAGTATCATCATCCCCACTTCCCCCTCCCGTAAGGACACCAGATACTTAATAGCAATGAAATGTCTCTCAGTCTATATACAAGAAGGTATATGAAGATTGTATATATTGTTATCCCTAACTCTCACCAATATGAAATCAAGAATTCTACATACATAAAGATGAAATGAATACCTTTTGCTAAAAGTCAAAATACTCATTATATCTACTTTTTTTTCTTATATGGCTTACCCAAATAAAAACGAATTTTTAAATTAAATTTAATTAAGGCTAAGCCACTTATTCGTGCTAAGAAATGGGCAATGGGGAAAAAAAGTTAAGCCATTTAGAAATTTTACCAATAAGTCCCCTCTCTAAGCATTTTTTTCTGAGTAAGTGTAGAATGGTGTCTGATGCACCATTGCTTCTTGTATATTTGACAAACAAATCACAAAGTGAATCAAATCTATGTGTACTGTATAAATGGAGTAAATCAGAACTTTCCCCACATAGCTGCTACAACTGAGGAAGAAAAAAACTATAAAAGTACATTTTATAGCAACTGTATTATTCTTCAGACACTGCAAAAGAAAATAAAGCACTTGTTATTTCTCATTGACAACACAAACCCAAAGTGCTAAACAGAAAGCTTGAAGAAATTGTAAAGAAATTCATGTTCTGAATCTGAATCATTGCTACTATGCTTTACTGCCTGGCTTTATTAAATGAATAGAGACAAAGACAAAACTGTTTAGGAACTAAATATAGATCAACTAGAATTTCTGAGGTTAGGAACTTTCTATCTAGTTATATTTTCATAACCAACAGCAAAGCTAGAAACTATGGTGCTACAGGCAATCCTCCATATATCTTCAACTATAAAGACTTTGCAAAGGTATTCACTTTTAAACCTAATATTCTATTAAGAAAATTTTTAAAGTCAAACCAAAACACCAAGACACACGAAAATTGAATAAGTATAGAAATACCAGGCACATAGCAGGCTCCTGGTGAAAGCAGTGCTTGCAACAGGTTTCACTGATGCAGTGTGAAGATGACAAACAGAAAGGTACCTCTGTGTTCAAAAACTAAGCCCTCAGCTAATAGGGAGGACTATATTCACCTAAGGAATAAAATCTACTACAGGGCAGAAGGCAGCAAAACCGGTCTACAACCCACAAAAGACTATTTGAAGCACACTCGGGTACACTTGCACACATACTCAGACCAATGGCAAACAGAAACCAGAATATAATGGCTTTAGCTAGAAACCAAAATCTCTACTTCTGTACAGAGATCTTGGATGATGTTATGGAAGCCAAAGCATCTTCCAACATCACAATGGAATCTCCTAACAGCAAACTGTCACGATGCCAACGAAGAGTACTAGAGGCCACTGCAGAAGAGCAATGGAACTTAGGTTCCTTCAGCTGAAACATGAATGAAAGGGAGGGCTGTGAGCTAGAGCAGGGGTGTAGAGCAGTTTTTGTGAGAAAGTGCCTTTTTGTATTTCCTCCTCCAAAGCCTATCTTAGGGGGATTGTTTGGGTGGAGGGGACATGGACAAATATAATTTTTACACAAAATCTTAACAAGCTATAGAGAATCATGGAAGTGACAGTCAAAAGCTGCGCTTTAATCTCTAATTCCAGTTTTGAGATCTGCCAAGTGAGAGGTTCTGATGTTTAGACTATGACAGCCTAGGCTCCTAACCAGATGGATTCTAAAGTCCAGTTTTGCTAACCACAGTTCAACCTTCATTCTGCCAACAGCAACATCAGGCTTGTTGCTGTTGTGGAGGATACAATACAGGCTGAGCATTCCTAATCTGAAATTTGAAATGCTCCAAAATCTGAAACTTTTTGAGCACCAACACATGATGCCACAAGAGGAGAATTCTACACCTGACCTCACATGACAGGTTGTAGTCAAAACACAGTCAAAACTTTGTTTTACGCACAAAATTACAAAAAATGACCATTAGGCCATATATAAAAGGTGTATATGAAACATAAATGAATTTCAAGTTTAGACTTGGGTCCTGTCCCCAAGATATCTCATCATGTATATGCAAATATTTCAAAATTTGAAAAAAATCATAAACACTTCTAGTCCCAAGCATTTCAGATAAAGGAATACTCAATTGGTACGCAAGAAACAAAAATATTTTCCCTATTATCCTCAAAGTTATTTCAACTGAGAGAAGATGAATAAAGATAATATATTAAATATATAATTTTTAAGAGAAAATTCACAGAAAGAGGACAGCGTAGTGGTAGAGAAGTTGCTGCTCAGGAAACCAGAGGAAAAACAATTACATAGGGATGCAAAACAGTCGGAGGCAGGAGGGTGAAGGCTGGTAAGATTCAAGTGGAATCAACAGGGGAAGATGGAAAAAGACTAGGTCAGAAGAAGGGGGTGGGGGTAAGGTGGGATTATTTAGGGCCTTGTAACCATATTGTATTTAAGGCTTGCTCTGAATAAGATGGAAGCCACGGGAAGGTTTTGGAAGAAGAATGGCACCTGTTTTATTTCAGGACAACTCCAGCTACTTTGTGTGGGAGTATGCTGCAGGAGAGGCAATTGTGGAATCAGAAAAAAAAAACTAGTTGGTTATTGTAATAACTCCAGTGACATAAGAGTGGTAAAGTAACTGGTTTTGAAATCTGTGTGAAAAGAGTGCAAATAAGATTTTCTGATGGACTGCATATAAGATATGAGAGAAAATGAAGAATGAATGATGGTCCAGATATTTTACCTTAGTAGCTGGAAAGATGGAGTTGACATTTACTGGAATGTGAGAAGATTCAAGAGTTCAATTTTAAGTACATTAAAGGGAGATAGAGAGTAGGCCATTTGACTTACATATCCAAAATTCAAGCTAGATGTAAATTTGATTTTTGTTTTACATTAAAAGTGATTAAATCTATGAGATCATGTTAGAAGTAAAGAAAAAAAGAATGGAGTTGAGGCCAGAGCCCCAAGGCACTTAAAACGTTTAGAAAATGGAACAGGAGCGCATGCCTGTAATTCCGGCTACTCGGAAGGCTGAGGCGGAAGGATCGCCAGAGCC
>NW_007247111.1:198969-206236 GCF_000164805.1 Carlito syrichta
GTGGCCGGGAGCGGCCACTGCACTCCAGTCTGGGCGGCAGAGTGAGACTCCAACTCAAAAAAAAAAAAAAAAAAAAAAAGAAAAGAAAATGGAACAGGAGACCTAGTGGAGACCATAGCGAAGGAATAAGGAATGATGGTGGAGGGAAATTAAGAAAGTGGTATCCCAAAAGCCAACTCTTTGAAGAGGGGGACAACCACTCATGTACAATGTTTTTAGTAAGTCAAACTAGCCGGGCTCGGTGGCTCAGCCTGTAATCCCGTGCCTTTGGGAGGCTGAGGTGAGTGGAATGCCTGAGCCCGTGGGTTTGAGACTCGCCTGGGCAACTTGGCGAGCCCTCATCTCTACAATAAATCAAAAAAATTAGCTGGGCGTGGTAGCGCGTGCCTGTAGTGCCCGGCTACTTGGAAGGCTGAGGCAGAAGGATCGCCGGAGCTCAGCAGGTCGAGGCTCAGTAACATTTTAATGAGAAGGAAATGTTATTTTATTCTAGGGCCTGCTGCATTTCATTTTACTTAAAGTTTCAGTTTATGAAAATCTGTCTCCAATTTTAAATGAGGACTTACTGTAACATCTCACACCTGCTGGCATGCAACTGTTCACAGTCTCATTTTATAAAATGTTTGTTTACCTACAGATTTGGTCTCCTTTTCATTCCCAATATTGTTTATTTTCATCCTTGATAAGCTCGCATTTTGTGGTTCCTTTGGATTTGTATCCTTCTCAACTGTATCCTTGTTTAGGGGTTATATTCTTATCTTTACCTTTTTATTTTTCCTTTACCTTTGCTCTTCTTTCTCTAATTTATATATTGGGTACTTAACTAATTCCAAAGATTTTGACAACTATTCATTTCTAGGTGTTCTCTTAACTCTACTGTTATTTCTTCATTGGTTCATAAGTTATTTTAAGTTCAAATTTCCAAACTGCATACAGTTAGCTGGGTGTGGTGGTGTGTGCCTGTAATTCCAGCTACTTGGAGGCTGAGGTGGGAATCTCACTTGAACCCAAGAGTTTGAGATCAGTCAGGGCAACAACTAATTTTAATTTTAAATTAATCAACTTTAAAATTAAAATTTGCTGCTTTGTGTGGACACATTTTAAATATTCAAAAGAATTTTAAAATAATTGATCTACCTATAAAAGTTAGTGTTCTTTACGTCCACTAGCTGAAACAAATTTGTAGCTATCAAATCTTCTCTTTGTAATTTCTCTCTGATCAATCTACTAGTTACTCATGGAGAAGGCATTCAATAATTCCCACTGAAATTATATCAACTTTGCTTCATCTATTTGGAAGCTACACTACCCAAAACAAGTAAGTTTAAAACCACTTTATCTTCATAAAAAACTGTTCTTTCATCATTATATAATGATCCTTTTGTCCTCTTTTTGTCTTAAAATTATTTACTCAATCTGATTTTTACCTGATATTTAATCCTTTTTGATCTATTGTGATAAAAAATATATTTCATCAGCTGGGCTCAGTGGCTCAGCCTGTAATCCTGCACCTTGGGAGGCTGAGGTGAGTGGACTGCCTAAGCCCGCGGGTTCGAGACCCGCCTGGGCAATTGGCGAGACCTCATCTCTGCAATAAATAAAAAATTAGCCGGGCATGGTAGCGCGTGCCTATAGTTCCAGCTACTTGGAAGGCTGAGGCAGAAGGACTGCCAGAGCCCAGCAGGTCGAGGCTGTGGTGGCCAGGAGTGGCCACTGCACTCCAGTCTGGGTGACAGAGTGAGAATCCAACTAAAAAAAAAAAAAATAAAAAATATATATATATATATATATATAATTTATTTTGATCATTTTACTCTTGCTTTTTCTATTGTTCTTCCCTGCTTCCTTCCTTTACTTTGTATATTTTTAGTGCTTGAAAGTGTCCATTTCATTTTGTTTCTTGAATAATATTTTATATTAGTAAAGTATTCTGGGTTAGCAGCTATTTTCTCAGCACCCATCTTCTTGCTTCTAGATGACTGTAGAAACCTGCAGTGTGTCCTTAGGGTAATCAGTCTTCTTCTATTCAAGATCTACTTTACTTTTGGTGCTTTGTAATTTTTTTTTACATTACGTATGAAGAAGTCATTCAACAATTTCCACTGAAATTATATCAGTTTTGCCTTATCTATTTTGAAGTTATATTACTAAAGACAAATCAGTTTATTTGTTTCACATTTATTTTTTATTTCAAAGGTGTGGTATACAATTCAGGATAAGGTATACAAGTGGTCATCGTACAGGTAAAGTTTGGGCCTCCCTTTGGTTGCCCCCATTTTGCCTGGTTTGAGATCAGGTACCCTTATTAATGTTATGTCCCCCACCCCGCATCCCCATCCCGGCGGTATCCCACTCCTGCCAATCCCTTTCTTATAGTATTATGGTAATTGACCTTCATCTGCTTATGAGGACATGTGGTACTCTAATCTTTGATTCTGTGACAGATTACTGAGTATGATAGACTCTAAATCCATCCAAGTTGCTGCAAAGTCTGTATTTTGTCCTTCTTTATGGCTGCGTAATATTCCATTGTATATATGTACATTTTAAAAATCCAGACCAGTTTTGATGGGCAGCATGGTTGGTTTCATGTTTTTGCTATTGAATAATGCTGCAATAAACATGTGTGTGTAGGTATTTTTTTTTTTTTTGTAAATGATTTGAGTTCTTCTGCGTATATTCCCAGTAGGGAAAATGCTGGGTCATACAAAAGGTCAATTTCTAGTTCTTTTAGAAATCGCCACACAGTTTTCCAAAGAGGCTGCACTAGTTTGCATTCCCACCAGCAGTGTAGACGCATTCTTTTTTCTCCTCATCCTTACCAGCATGTGTTACTGTTTGTTTTGTTAATGATGGCCATTCTTACTGGGGTTAGGTGGTATCTCAGTGTGGTTTTGATTTGCATTTCTCTGATGATGAGTGAGGCTGAGCACTTTTTCATGTGTCTGTTGGCTGCCTGTATATCTTCTTTTGAGAAATGTCTATTCATATCTACTGCCCACTTTTTAATGGGGCTATTGGTGTTTTTTCCTTTCAGCACATTTGAGTTCCTTATAGATTCTGGATGTTAGGTCTTTGTCAGATATACAGTTGGCAAATAATTTCTCCCATTCTGTGGGCTGTCTCTCCACTCTCTTGATGGTTTCTTTTGCTTTGCAGAAGCTTTTCAGTTTGATGAGGTCCTACTTGTCTGTCTTATTTCTTATGGCATGGGCACGTAGGGTTTTGAACAAGAACTGGTTGTGAGTTCCAATTTCCATAAGGGTGTCTCCCGCATTTTCTTAGGTTCTGATAGTTTCAGGTTTTACATTTAGGTCTTTGATCCATTTAGAGTTGACTTTTGTGTGGTGACAGGTAGGGATCCTGTTTCAATCCTCTTCATGTGGTCAGTTGGTTTTCCCAGCACCATTTACTGAATAAGTTCTCCTCTCCCCAGTAGTTGTTGGAGGCTTTATCAAAGATGAGTTGGTTGAGAAATTGAGGTTTTACTTCTGGAATTTCTATTGTTCCATTGGTTTGTATGCCTGTTCTTGTACCAATACCAGGCTGTTTTGATTATTGTAGCCTTATTGTAAAATTTGAAATCTGGAAGTGTGATACCTTCTGCTTTGTTTCTTTTGCTAAGGATTGTTTTGGCTATTCATGGTCCTTTATGTTTCCATATGAATTTCTGTATTGTCATTTCCAGGTATGAGAAGAATGATGTTGGTAATTTAATGGATATCGCTTTGAATCTGTAGATTGCCTTTGGTAGGATGGACATCTTAACAATGTTGATTCTTCCTACCCATGAGCTTGGAATATTTTTCCATTTGTTCGTGTCTTTCTTGGTTTTCTCTGAGCAGTGTTTTGTAGTTTTCATTGGAAAGGTCTTTCACTTCTCTGGTTATGAAGATACTGAGGAATTTCATTTTTTGTGTGTGGCTATTGTGAATGCAGTTTGTGCTTTTTATTTGGTTCTTTGCCTGCCTGTTGTTGGTATGCAAGAATGCAACTGTCTTTTGCACAATTGTTTTGTATTTATTTTCATTTACCAGTGAAAGCAGGTTTTTGACAGATTCCCTTTGATGTTTGATGTATAGGATCATATCATCAGCAAAGAGAGAGAACTTAACTTCCTCTTTTCCTATTTGGATACCCCTGATTTCCTTCTCTTGTCTAATTGCTCTAGCTAGGACTTCCAACACAATAATCAAGAGAGGTGATAGTGGGCAGCCTTGTCTTGTTCCGGTTTTCATGGGAAATGTTTTGTTTTTGTCTGTTTAGCTGTGGGTTTTTCATAGATGGTGCTTGCTATTTTGCTATGTTCCTTCTATGCATAGGTATTTGAGGGTTTTTATCAAGAAGAGATGCTGGATTTTATCAAAGGCTTTTTCTATATCTAATGATATAATCATGTGGTTCTTATTTTTATATCTGTTGATATATTTAATTACATTTATGGTCTTGTGGATGTTGAACCAGTCCTGCATCCTGGGGATGTGGCCTACTTGGTCATGGTGGATGACTTCTGAGATGTACTGTATAAACAGCAAATAAGTTTAAAAATCGCTTTATCTTCATGAAGAATTGTCAGTCTCACTCTGTCACCCAGGATGGACTGGAATGCATAGCATAATCACAGCTCACCACAGCCTCAACCTCCTAGGCTCAGGCGACTTTTCCGTCTCAGCCTCCTGAATGGCTGGGACTAAAAGCATGTGCCATCATGCCTGGATAATTTTTAAATTTTTCATAAAGACAAGGTCTCACTATATTGCTCAGGCTGGTCTCAAACTCCTGGGGCTCAAGCGATCTTCCAGCCTTGGCCTCTCAAAGTGCTGGGATTATAGGCATGAGCCACCACACCTGGCCAGTGTACTGTATTTTCCAACATAAACTGAGGTCTAAATTCGATTTGCTTGGGTTTTTAGTGTGTTTCAATGTTAGGATTTAAAAAATTTTTATTAATAATGGTATCTTCCTAGCCATTATCTTTTCCAATATCTTCTCATCAGAATCTTCTCAGAAACATATTTTACTTAAACTGGACTTTCTCATGTGTAAGATAAGGGCCTTGAGATGAGGGCCACATGAGGTAAAGGAATGGGATATAAATTTATTTCAATGTAGGCATTAAGCAGTTTGAGATCAACTTCTGCATTAAATATTTATCTTACATACCTATAAAAACTTGTTAAAGGATATATTATTTTCTTGATTTATTTCAATATTTCATGGAACAGAAGATTTTTCTGGGAGTAATTCTTTATATAATCTCATACTCATGGGAAATGTCATTTTGTAACAGGAACCAGTTGCATGAAAGCCAGGATCACTTATAGAATGCTACCAAATGCAAATTTCAGGCAATTTCTAGTTAGCTGTTAATTCTTTTGGGAGGATCATTCTTTTTGAGTATAAAATGACCTTTTAAAAAAAAAATTCCAAAAGAAACAAGGAATCACATGACTCTACTTTTCCTGTTTTTGCCATGAAATGGGGGAGAGATATTTGTAACAAAATATTCTACCTGAAAATATACTTCTTGCTCAAATCAGCAGGTACTGACTAGCTAGAAAGGACTGCTAAGTCTTTAGCTCCAAGTTAAACTGAAGAGAGTTGACAAAGACAAGCTCAAAAATTAACTGCCATAGAATTACTCCTTGAAGCTATAAATGAGGAAATAGTCTAGGAATTAAAACTAAGGATGAGCAAGTAAATAACTGTCTTTAAGTATTTTATGTGGAAACACACTACACTAAGCATTGAAATTTATTAACTGAACTTTCCCCAAAGGTAGAAAACTTTGAGATCTTTGTTCATTAGATCATGTTTACAACTCTTTCAGGTTAGCTGTAAGACTGTTTTAATAAATATAATATTTATTACTATAGGCTTTAAGTTTATATGGCTCAAATAAAAATGACTCCTAAAAAACAACACCACCACAAATTTGTTAGGGTAAGTTGTCACCAGGCAGTGCTGGTATCTTGTTCATGGGCTTAAAAGCCTACTAAAGTCAAAAGTAAACTCGTTCCATCCTTTAAAAAAGAAAACAAAACACCTCCAATAAGACAGCTGCATGTTTATTTCTTTTAGAGAAACATTTCTTTCAAAGTTAATACCTACAGACTATACCAGGACATATACAGGGAAGGAGGGATTTTTACTTTTCACCTTAGAGCGTTTTTTGCTCATATGAAATGTTAAAACAACGAGAAAACTAGGCAACAGAGAGATTGCAGAGTAACTCGAGGGCAGGCTATCAACCACTGATAGTTGTTTCTGGTTCCTTGGGAGTGGGAGTAGGGGAAGGAAGGAGGGTTCCCTTACTTTCTTGTTTATGAACAGGGCTATGAATTTGTAAGGATTACTGTGATTTAATAGGGAATGTACACTTTTTAGTGTTGAATACTAGAGTTTAAAGAGATGGTCATGAATGGGTCTTTACAACTCAACCAGATGCATGCACCCTGTAACCCAAGTGCTCAAAGCCTTTTTGATGGTAGAAATTGCATGGGGACAAACGACAGGTAAGGAGTCAGTTTGTACTGAGCACATTTAAAGAAACAGATCAAGTACAGATATCGGCAACAAACTGGATTCATGTGGGTACTAAGAGGCACACCTTTTCTTTCTTTTTTTACTTTATTTTAATTTGAATTTTTCCAATTTTTTTTAGTATACATGCTGCTGAAGTGAGCACAAGGCACACATTTTCTATCTACTCTTTTAAAAGAGTAATCTCATAAAATTTAAGTATCTTCAACATAATAAGGCAATAACTCTACTAATGAAAACATATCCTTACTCATCACATTATGCAAAGCATGGACTGTATCTTAAGATGTAGGCTTCCATTTTTCTCTCCTCTCCTGTCTCTTCCTCTTACTCCCTGAGAAAAGGCAGGCCATGATTTACTGCTCTCTTGATCCTCAAAGGAATCTGATGTAAGGAAGTGAAGCTCAAACACAGCCAAGGCCTGGGCAACAACCCCAGCTCCATTACTCTGGTGACTACAAAAGCCACTTAGGAATGAGTGTCACACCAACCTCCAATAAGAAGTCCTGGGGTCACCTCCTCCCCAGCTACCAGCCTGGCCCTGAGGCAACTATACCCACTGCCAAGTCCATTTGCATTTTACTGCCTTTCAAGTGTGGGTGAATATCCCAAAGGACAGTAACCTTGGCATCACTGAATAAGCCATAAACGCATATAAGAACATAGATATGAGCCGGGCTTGGTGGCTCAGCCTGTAATCCCGCGCCTTTGGGAGGCTGAGGTG